>NW_026902179.1:0-9239 GCF_033783945.1 Neopsephotus bourkii | reverse complement strand
AGGGTAATAATGAGCCCTAGATCACTGTTCTCTCTAGGTATTGATGTGAATGAAGTTAATGATAAGAAACTAAGTGACAAGATTAATAAAAGCAACCATTATGATGAGCTGAAAGGAAAGACATTCACCATCAGCAAGTTTTGCTTCAAAGTGTTATTGTTCAAGCTAGTGACCATCATGTCAATAACTTGAACAGGCAAATAAAAAACCCAAAAAAGATCTCTGCCACTTTATCCACAAGCTGAAGTAAATTCACATGAGGTCCTTGGCCTGGTCCTGTAATTTATCAGAGAACAAACTAGCTAGGGCTGCCTTCTTCCACACTGCAGTGCAGTAAATAAGTGAATGTATGCACTATAAAGGAGTATTAATGTTTCAGATCATATAATAAAACAACCAACCAAACCCCACACCTCCTTCACCCCCCAAAAAACCAAACAAAACTCGAAAATACTTTCCATAGTAAGCAATACGTAAATTTTGCGCTGTAAAAATCTTCTCCTTTTGGCCCATGTCAGATTGAGAAATACCAGATCACTTACCGCAATAAATTTTGCCAGCGTGGCAAGCCTCAGGATCCAATCTCCCTTCATTTTTCAGATGCTATCAACACAGCAAGAACAGAAAAAATAATAATGAAGTGCAGAACTGGTAGGTTAATATAGTAATTTCCTGACTTTTCTCCCAAAATTAAACAATTCTTTTCATACGTCAACTGTAAAGTGATAAATGCAAGAAAAGAATTATGTATAAACTTGTTTAATCCATGTGCATTGATAAATACACTTAAAGACTGTTTCCATAAGTAGTTAGGTTATTTTTAATAAAAAGCTACTATCAAGTCTTTTACATATAAAACACTGCTATTTCAAAGCTATTTGGCATGCTTTTATTATGTAAATTAAATAAGGTTGATAATTCTCAATGACATGTAATGCTATATTACAACATCCATATTGCCTTGTATTATATTAAAATACAATGCATTTTCCAGTCTTGTATATTGCCCCGAGAAGCATGCCAACCATTCATTAAATTACAGACTGCAATCTTTGGGGAGAGAGCATAGCTTTATTGAGGACAAGATTCAGTGAAACAGTGTGATTTACATATCAAACTCATTTTCATTATACCACATAATGTAAATCTATTGTAGGACTACTTGATGGTTTTACAATTAAAAGCTTGTTAGTCACTTCATTCTTTTCTTGGTTTTAATCCTAACTCATCATGGTGGGGCACAAGCTACCTTAGATATTTTATAAGGCTGGGGGGTTCAAAGCTGGGGGAAGGAGGAAGAGGCTGACTCTACCTGTGAAGAAACAATACCCACTATAAGCACCATAGCACTGATCACTCTGTGTTTGGACAGAAATAGTATACATTTCTCATCTAAACACCCAAACTAAAATGGCAAGATAATAGTACCTTGCATTTGCACATGTTATTGCAGCTACTGAACTAGATGTGCAGGAGGTATGATGTGCAAATGTTTGTGCTTTGTTCACACACCATTAACAACCCCCACTTCAGAGTCAGCGTGTTTACCACATCTGGCAAAACCAGAAAAGGTGTAGTAGGCAGACACAGAGAAACTTAGGCTAGAGAAAACTTTTTTTCTTTCAGCACAGCATGCTTCTCGAATTATCTGGGTATGTATGGATTTACATTACCTTAGACAGTCTGTGCATTGCCACATGTGGTCCCTGCTACAGGGAACAATTCTTATCCCAAATCATATCAGAAGTGTGAAAGAATACCATTAAATCAGATCTGTATTTCTGCTTTCTGGATTGCTTCAATCAAGTAAATTACTTTAGACCTAACCTATAATCAGATGGTAGGATTTGTCCTTTGAAAGAAGTGCTATCAGGAGGAAGTACACAGCCCTTAGAGCAGACTGGAGATTGCAGGATATCTCAGATAAGAGGGTAAGCATGAGTAATTTTTTTTCCTTCTCTTCTTATCCCTTCATTTTGACACTGCATTAAATGCTGCTGGCAGTCCCTCTGCAACATTTTCCAAATCCATTCATCCTTCTCTCTTTCCAAAGAAAAGGAACTTCTGACCTTGAACTTGGTTTCTAAAAGTCTCTCTTCCAAATATAGAACTGATAACTTTACCTGTGTGTCACTTTGTCCATGTGGCCAGCCTGAAAACATCATTAAATCTCTTTTTTATAGTTTATCAACACCAGACTGGGGAGGTTTTTTTTTCAAAGTTGGGTTAGTATATTATTTACCTTGGAGGAAATCCAGGTCCACCTCCTTCCACTGACGGGGCAACAGATGAATGGGCTTCTTGCAGGAAAAGAATACAGTAATTTATGTATGTGAGTACGTCTGTATATATGAAACCATTCAGAACAGCAGTTCTCCACAGTAAACATGAGTGGAAAATTCAGTAGCAAGTGGACTTCAGGTAATGCAGAGTTGGATTTTGATTTGTCTCCAGCCACAGCAGTAACCTGCTCCTTCCCCTTCATCCTGCTAGGTCCCTCTGCATTGCAGTCAACCCAGACCATTTGTAGTGCCAGGAAATGCCCCAATTCCCCAGTGCTATGAGAAAATAAACTCAATTTCCCTCTCTGCCTTCCCCCCGTGCTACAGCAATTGCCCAACTTAGTTTTTTTATATGTCAGATTGTGACTTCTCCCTGGGATCCTGTGACAGAGTCCTACAGAAGTTCACAAAATCTTTGACACTGTATGTTTGCTTGTTTTAAACTTAATGCTTCAGAGTGAAGTATTTGCTGCTAATAGTTCACTTGCTCTGAGAAACAGTGTCTGTTACTTGTTCCAAGTTTGCTGTGACAGCTATGCTTTTAATGACCTTCACCACCTCTTTGCAGAATAAAGAGTCCTGAGCTTTGTAACCTCCACTTTTAAGAAAGCTGGTTGCTGTTTTGTGATATGAATTGCTCTTTTCCCTACCTTATCTATCTTTTTGAGAAAGGTGACACAAATGGTACAGTTTCAAGATGTGGAACACTTTAGATATACTGGCATAATCACATTTTGTTCCCAGTTTCGTCTGAGAATCTAGCATTAGTTTTGTCTTTTTCAGTTGTCAAACTGAGTAAATGTTTTCAGAGACCTTTTCCTGGTCACTTCAAGATATCTTTCCTGATTAAAAAAAAAAAAAAAAAAAAAAAGCCTTGTTATGGCCTGTATTTATGTGTGAATGTGGTATTATTTCTGCCCCACTCATGTATATTTGCCTTTTGTTGATAGATCATCAAAAGGTGAGTCTTGCCTGCAGGGTTTTGCCATCAGTTTTAGTACGCTTCTGTTATTAGTCAGCACTACAGAAGTTAGCAACTTTGCCTGTTTACCTAATTTTCCTGATGATGAGTCCATTCAGTAGTACATATTCCTGTACATGTCTTGATATGCACTTGCTAAATGTATCTGACAACTTACTGGTAAAGATTATGTGATTCATTCAGCTTGCATTTAAAGTTCAAAATAGATAAATATAGATTAGAAACGTGTTGGAATTTAAAGTAATAAGTCAATTAACCAAAATTGAGTTGAACTTTTGTCATCACTAAAAAAAATAAGAGTGAAAGGTTCTTTTGGAGGAGATTATTTTTTTTAAGTGCCATATTCCATTCCAGAAAATGATAAATTCTAGATCTTGCATTATTCCAGAAGTTAGATTATATGTCTTTGGCCTAAAGCCTGTGATTGACCTGTGATGACAGCTTTCATGTCATTCATCAAGGCATTGTTAATTCCCAAACCTGTAGATAGCCATTGTAAAGATTACATGGAAAAATATTGGTTGATGACATTATGGCATATGTTAACAAAACTGCCACTCATAGTCCAAATGCATCACTGATTCTTAGGAGAATAACTGAAACTTGTAAAATATTCTGGTGATTCTCTTCCTGCAGAGGTCTACATTGCCTCAGTAAGGGATAGCAAGCAGGTTGACAAGTACGTGCACTCTCAGTAGGCAGAGTTACTGAAGGGGGCAAAGACTCTCCATCTCTCCAGGCAGAGACAGCAGGAACTTGTGCAGCTGACAGCCCCGACTTTTGACCCAGGGTTGAGCCTGCCTCTGCTGATGTGACAGAAATATACAGGCTTGATGGAAGCAGCTGGAAGTGTTCCTGCAGGTCCTGTTGGGCATGGGACAAGTCGCAGGAGGGACACAGGACCAAACCTTTGCTGCTTTTGAATTGGTCTGTCAGCTTCTCTATCAGAGCATCTCTCTGTCTCCATCCTTCCTTACTTTTGACCAGCTGTGTTAGTCATTATTTTCTCATACTTTCCCTTCACAACTAAACTTAAATTTAAATAACAAATTCAACTAATCTTGATTTAGGCTGTTGTTCCACAAGCTGATATAAACTTTTAAATTCCTTCTCTTTTCCTTCTTTCAAAAAGTTGCAAACTTAAAATGCTGGATAACTGAAAAGGGGTTAGGGAGCTGAATTCCTTTGCAAGTAAACCACAAGATGCTCTGTAGCTAAAAGAATTTATAAAATAGCCAAAACAGAAGAAGAATCTGATGTTTCTGTATTTTCAGGGGAAAAAAGGGAATTTGGGTATATTAGTAAAATGGGGTATTTTTCCTCCTATGTGGCTTTTCAATTTGTCTTGTGCTTCAGCACCTGAATGTGTATATTTCAATAAAATACTTTAATTCATACTGGCAATATGATTTATTTGATACTCAGATCTGGATGTTTTTAAAAGTCTTTATAAAAAGGTAAACAACATCGTCTAATGAATTGGCAAGAAATGCGTGAAACACACACACACTGCACAAGCCAAAAAAATCCTCTATGAAACAAAAGTTCTCCTGAGGGCACTATCGCCTTTTACCTGGCATCCTTTCCTTCCTTTACAGTACTCCACTATCAGGGTTTATATTTATTATCTGTTGCTATCTAACTTAGATTGCAAGCTCCTTAAGGCAAGGACATCATCTTCTTACATGTCTGTAACGTGCCATGAACACCTCTAGCAGTAAGCAAATAATAAGCCTGCAGACTGAATTTAGTATCCATTTCAATTTGTGGTGAAGGCTCACCATGTTTTCAGAGTGTAAGGTTAATTTCTTTCTCTTAATAGCTGATGCTGGACAAGCATATATATAAATCCCTATTTTTCTGACTTCTGCTGGAACAAGCTTGCTTATTACAGTTCCTGCTGACAGTCACCCTAGGTCAGTCTAGTCATATCCAACACTTGTCAGTTAACATTTTCCTGCAGTCAAAATTCACTACAGATTTCTTTAGTTAGTCCTCTTGGTTCATTATAGTCATCGGTTACTAAAAGATGTTTAGATTCAGGTAACTAGATCTCCTTTCAGCAATCTCTGATAGTCCATAATGAATCTAGAAATGACTGTTCAAATGAGAAAATAGAACCTGTCAGTTTTAGTCATTCTGTCTTTTGACAGTTATTTCCTTATTGAAAGAAGAAAAAGAAAAAAAAATCAGCTCTCCTGACCACTTAGGAAATGCTTCCTTTGTTAAGCACCAACTTTTCTGCTTCTAGGAAAAATTTTAAAATAAATTAAATAGCCAGAAACCAGCATTAACCTATTTACCTTACTTGGAAAATTGCATTATATGAGACATTTCCACTGTTCTGATCAACATATCTCCTATCATTTCTCCAAAACCAGAATATCAAGCATGTCAAGCTACCATGACACCTTCAAGAAAAAAAAAAAGAAGAAATGACTACTATAACCTCTCACTAGAATAGCCTGAACCCTTTGACATTTGGGGGTGTGACAGTTTGGTGGCAGGGAGGGAAGAAGGAGGACTTCAGTTTCTTCAGCTAAAACGGGCTGTGTCACATCGAAGTCAATGTAATGTGGCAGCCGTTTCAAGCTCCTTGCAAAAGAGGCTGCACTGTTTCAGTTTTCACGATGATGCATGTAGGATGCTTCTGCCTGCAAGGTCCAAGCTGACATCAGTTACTGCCATAGCCCACAGATGAGGGCAAGAGGATATGAGGGGATGAAGATTTAGTGACAGCTTCTGTTTCAGTCTGCTTGCAATTCTGGTGCTTAGTGAAATGTTGCAATCTCTCCTCAAACAATATTCACATTAAATCCATTGGGATTTCTGAATTATCAAAACAATGAACCCGACATTTATCATCTTTGCCCCCTCTTTCAAACCTGAAGAAGTAGACTTTCAGAAGACATGAGAAAAAGTTAGCCCATGTCGTGTTGCTGAATGTTTCTGCTATTTCCTAGATATTCTTTTAACCAAGAGCAGGGGTGTTTTGGCATGTACTCCTCCACACACAGACCTAACTTAAGCTGTTACTAAGAAGAGCACAAAAGCTTCACGCATGTGTTGGAAAAATCCCTGCATGTTAGAAATGAAGCCTCGTTTCTTCACACAGGTGAGCTTTGCAATTTTCCTTGAACATTTTCCACAAGTATCATTGTTACACAACACCAGGTCTTTCTTCTGATAGCTTAGGTGAGGCTACTTACCGATGTTTAAAAAATGTCATAAAGAGCTGTAACAGCAACTGGGTAACATGGCATTAATAGACTCTACAACAGAATAGTTTATTTGCTATATGTTAATGGGTTTTGAAAGGTGGCATTATACCAAAAGCCTCTACTGTGCAATCAGTAATATGAAAAGCATGCACAAGCTACGCAGAGTGGCAGGCTCTAATGAACAAGATATATCTTGGCAGGTTCCCATCAGTACTGTGAATGATCCTTATGAAAGCTGTCGTGGTTTAACCCAACCAGACAGCTTGTTACCCACTCCCCCCCATTTCTTGCCCTCCCCTTACTCCTGGAGGGACAGAGAGAAGAATCAGAAAGAATGCAACTCCCACAGGTTGAGATAAGAACAGTTTAGTAACTAAGGTATAACACAAATCACTACTGCTACCACCAATAATAGTAATGATAAAGGAAATAACAAGGGAAGAGAATACAACACCCCATCACCAGGTGACCGATAACTCGCCCCCCCCAGCCCGATCAAGCACCGACCCATACCTCCTCCAACCCTGCAGTCCACCCAGTCCTTCCGGCTAACCCCCAGTTCCATCCTGGGCATGACGTGCTGTGGTATGGAATACCTCTTTGGTCAGTTTGGGTCAGGTGTCCTGTCTCTGCTTCCTCCCGGCTCCCCTCCTCCCTGGCAGAGCATGAGGCCCACAAAGTCCTTGGCCAAACCAAAACATCAGTGTTTTTCAGCTCTGTTCCCAGCTGAAAGTCAAAACACAGCCCTGCACCAGCTACCAAGAAGGAGAAAAAATGACTGCTACTGCTAAACCCAGGACATTATCCACCCCTTATTCCATACCATTCACGTCATGCTCAGATCCCACATTTTCAATATACCCTCACTCTGATCTAAGTGCACTCTCATCGTAGTGCATGGACCAGTCCCTATAAAGCTGCTGAGTCCATCTGGTCCATAATGTCAGGCTCCATCTCTTGTAACAGTCTTTCGGAGCACGAGAGGCTGTGTGCAGTGTTCACACTCTTGAATAACCTGGGCAACAGTGTCCATTGCTAAGTCCACCCCTCGATCATGAGTCCATCTCTATGTTGCACCTCTGCTCTGATGGCCTTAAGGGTCAGGGGCCCACCAGGTTCAAAATAATTCATTGTCCTTCCATCTCCAATGTTTCCAAAGCACTGGAGGGGCCCAGTGGACTAGATACTTGCCCATACTGTCCCTCATGCCCTGCCACTCATGGCTGTCCAGCCTTGGGGAAAACCTCTTGGTCCTCCCATATTGTTGTCTAACCCCAGACAAGACCCAAACCTGACTCTGCTTAAATTTTGGGATCAGACACAATGGTGGTGGGTAAAACACACTCTGCATGTGTGCCAACATAGTGAACACCATCACAATCAGCAGGCAGGTCCCAAGGGTACCCAAACGCCATACAAAACCTTCAGAACTCTCAAACAATGCTGCTGTGCTTGTCACTGGGGCTGGTGCAGCTGCTGTGCTTGCCGGCTCTCCCATCACCAGCTTCTGTTTTCCTGAGTCCAGATCTTCCTCCTCTGCCTTGCCGGGAAATGCTGCGGGGTCTCCTGCATCCTCCTGGGGCTCGGCGGGCGGCTTCCGGGGAATGCTCTCAGCCACCGCGGCGCTGGGCTCGGCCGCGGGGCTCGGCTCCTCTGCGGGGCTCGGCTCCTCCGCCGCCTTCTCCCGCTGCTCGGCAGCCGCCTCCTTCCGCTCCTCGACCGCCCCGACCTCCTCCACCGACAGCCGCTCCCTGCCGGCCTCCGGACCCGCTCCCGCTTGGTGCCCGGGGCCGCTCTCCCAGGCCGCTTCAGCAGCCGCCGGCTCCCCGGGCCGTTCCCCCTCGGCTTCCCAGAGCCTCACGCAGACGGAGGCGAGGGCGAGGCCCAGGACGGTGAGGAGCAGCTGGACGGCCAGGTACCAGTCCACGGCCACGTCCGTCCTGCCCTGCTGCTGGAGCCCCCCCGTATTACAAGTCATTGCCATAAAGTACAGTGAGACAAGAACCTTAGCCCAAGCCCGACACTTGATAAACACTAACACAGCAAATACCGGCTCCAAGTAAGTTACAACATTCTGAAGCTCTGAGATCAAGAGGAACAACTCTGAGAGCCAATAAATCAGCATTGTGACGGTCAGATCTGTCGTTATCTCAACCCCTCGTGCCCCACGCTGGGCGCCAAAAAGAACTGTCGCGGTTTAACCCAACCAGACAGCTTGTTACCCACTCCCCCCCATTTCTTGCCCTCCCCTTACTCCTGGAGGGACAGAGAGAAGAATCAGAAAGAATGCAACTCCCACAGGTTGAGATAAGAACAGTTTAGTAACTAAGGTATAACACAAATCACTACTGCTACCACCAATAATAGTAATGATAAAGGAAATAACAAGGGAAGAGAATACAACACCCCATCACCAGGTGACCGATAACTCGCCCCCCCCAGCCCGATCAAGCACCGACCCATACCTCCTCCAACCCTGCAGTCCACCCAGTCCTTCCGGCTAACCCCCAGTTCCATCCTGGGCATGACGTGCTGTGGTATGGAATACCTCTTTGGTCAGTTTGGGTCAGGTGTCCTGTCTCTGCTTCCTCCCGGCTCCCCTCCTCCCTGGCAGAGCATGAGGCCCACAAAGTCCTTGGCCAAACCAAAACATCAGTGTTTTTCAGCTCTGTTCCCAGCTGAAAGTCAAAACACAGCCCTGCACCAGCTACCAAGAAGGAGAAAAAATGACTGCTACTGCTAAACCCAGGACAA
>NW_026902178.1:0-93129 GCF_033783945.1 Neopsephotus bourkii | reverse complement strand
ATTTATCTCCTCCAACTGTTTTCCCAGATAGATCAGAAACTGTTGGAGATAGCCTTCTCCCACTTCCTGAAGACTCTCTCCTTTAAACTGTGACTGATATGGTCTTCCATACAAAATCTCAAATGGGCTAAACTCTTCTTTTGACCGGGGTTTAGTTCGAATTCTTAATAGAGACAGTGGCAATGCCTGGTACCAATATGAATTCGTTTCCTGACATATTTTATTAATTTGTTGTTTAATCAGATGGTTCATCTTTTCTACTTGCCCACTGGCCTGAGGCCTATATGGAACATGTAGTTGCCAATCAATTTCTAATTTTTTGCTAATTTCTTGTAACAATTTGGCACTAAAGTGTGAACCCCAGTCGGAAGAAATTGCCGCTGGTACTCCAAAATGAGGTATTATTTCATTTAATAATATTTTAATCACCTGTCTTGCATTATTTATCCTACAAGCGAATGCTTCTGGCCAGCCTGAAAAAGTATCTGTTAACACCAACAAATATCGATAGCCCCCTTTTCTTGGTAACTCAGAAAAGTCTATTTGCCACTGCTGTCCTGGATAACTTCCTCTCCCAATTGTCCCAATTTGATTTCTGTTTTCAGTTTTAGGATTATTCTTAAGACATAGCTGACATTGTTTTGTCACTAATTGAACCGTGGTGTATAGATTCCTTCCTACAATTTGTTTGTCTAAATATTTATACAAAGAATTGCTACCCCAATGAGTTTTATTATGTTCTTCCTGAACTAACTTCCGGAGCTGGTAATAGGGAATTACAATTCGACCATCAGGTATTTGAGCCCAACCCTCTTTATTTTCCTGTCCCTCTAGATCCTCAATCAATTTTCTATCCTCTTTTGAGTACCTAGGTTTAGATTTTTCAATTGTTAGTTTGCCATCAGGGATTAAGGACATGATTTGAGATTGTTCAGCTGCTCGTTTGGCTTCAAAATCAGCCAAATTATTTCCAATTTCCTGATCAGAGTCACCTTGTTGATGTCCTTTACAGTATATAATAGCTACTTCTTCAGGTAGCTGAACAGCTTCCAGTAACTGTAAAATTTCTGTAGCATGTTTAATCTGTTTCCCTTGTGTATTCAAAAGTCCTCATTCTTTCCAGATAGCACCATGTGCATGCACCACACCAAATGCATATTTAGGATCAGTCCAGATATTTATCCTTTTACCTTTAGCCAATTCCAGGGCTCTTGTTAATGCTATTATTTCTGCCTTCTGTGCAGAGGTGTTTGCAGGTAAAGGTTTAGCTTCTATTACCTGTGAAGTGGTGGTGACAGCATATCCTGCCTTTCGTTTACCATTTTTCATGAAGCTACTACCATCAGTAAACCAAGAATCAGCATCTTCCAGAGGGTTTTCTTTAAAGTCTGGTCGGCTCGAATATACAGTCTCTATGGTGGTCAAGCAGTCGTGGGTTAGTGGTTCTGTCGACTGTTCCAGAACACCATAATCAGGGATCCAAAGTCTGTACCATCCAGTCATTCCCAGGAATGTCCGGAGCTCCTTGATGGTTGACGGTCGTGGAGTCTGGCAAATGGCTTCTTTCCTGGCAGTTCCAAGTTCTCTCTGTCCTCCTGTTATTTCATATCCTAGGTAGGAAACTCGGGTTTGGGTTAGTTGGGCTTTTTGCCTGGATACCCGATAACCATTCAGTCCCAGAAAATTTAATAATTCAACTGTCCACTGGATGCATTCTTCCTTTGTTTCTGTAGCAATTAACAGGTCACGCACATGTTGTAACAGAGTCCCCGTCTGAGTAGGTGGCTTCCATGATTCTAATTCTCGTGCTAGCTGATTTCCAAAAATCGTTGGACTGTTTTTAAACCCCTGAGGTAATACTGTCCAAGTTAATTGAGTTTTTCTTCCTGTGTCAGGATTCTCCCATTCTAAAGCAAATAAATTTTGGCTTTCTTTGGCTAATGGTAAGCAAAAGAAAGCGTCCTTTAAATCCAGGACGGCAAACCATTTCTGATTTAATTTTAGTTTGGTCAATAACGTATATGGATTAGCCACCATAGGGTGGATGTCCTCCACTATTTTATTTATTGCCCTCAAATCTTGAACTAGCCTATAGCTTTTCCCATCTGCTTTCTTTACTGGTAAAATAGGAGTATTATACTCCGATTCACATTCCACTAATAACCCATATCTTAAAAATTTATCAATTATTTCTTTAATTCCCCTTCTATCTTGTATTCTTAGAGGATACTGTTTTATTCGAACTGGGCAGGCCCCCCTTTTTATTTCAATTTTAATAGGCAAAGCATTCTTTGCCTTACCTGGAATTTCTGATGCCCAAACTCCTGGATATACCTGATTGAGGATTTCTTCTACTTCGGGTGAACTGGACTTCTCGATTTCCTGTTGAATTAATGACACACTCATAGCTTCAATTAATTGGTGCTCTTTTACTTTTAGTTCTATTTCACCTCTTTTAAAGGTTATAATTGCCTCCAAATGTTCTAATAAATCTCTTCCCAATAATGATTTGGGTGAATTTGGCATATATAGAAATTTATGTACCCCAATTTGTTTTCCTGTCTTATATTTTAAAGGTTTTAGAAAGAATGCTTTTTCCTGATGGCCAGTAGCTCCCTCAACCATTACAGACTCTTTTCCTTTTAATGTCAAATCTTGGTTCAAAACAGAATAAGTTGTCCCAGTATCTATTAGAAATTCAACTTCTTTCTCTGTGGCCCCTAGCCTAATTTTAACCAGTGGATCCGCTAGGGTAGATTCCCCAGGTCCCCGTCAGTCTAATTCCAGTTCAGTGGTCAGCTGAGTCTGTTTTCCCTGCGGGCATTCCCATTTCCAGTGTCCAAACCCTCTGCAGTTTGCACATTGATTCTGACTGAGGGGAGTTCTTTTATAACCCCCCTCTCTGCCTCGGCCACGACCTCTGCCTCTCATTCCCATTCCTCGGCCATGACCTCTCATTCCACTATATCCCTCATTCACTTGCCCCAGTGCTGCAGTCGTAGCTGTTGTTACGACCTTTCCTAATTTCTTATCTTTAACTTGTTCTCTATTCCTGTATACTTTCCAAGCCACTTCCAGCAACTTTTCCATATCCTTTATTTCAGTCACAGATAACTTTTGAAGCTTTCGCCTGATATCCTCCGATGACTGCCCCACAAAGGAATTTGCAAGCTGTAATTTTCCTTCCTCTGAGGAAGGATCCAGTGTGGTGCATTTTCGCATAGCTCCTCTGAGCTTATCTAGAAACTCTGTCGGCGACTCCTTCGGCCCCTGTCTTATTTCAAACAGCACCGACCAATTTACCGCTTTAGGTACAGCATTTTCAAGCCCATATTTAATCCAATTCTGATATCTTTTCAAAGATGCATAATCTTCATCATCATCATAGTCCCAATTTGGAGCTGAGAGGGGAATATGATCTTCAACCCTCCCCTCTATCGCCCCTGCAGTAATCTGAGCATTTACCTGCGTACAAGCAGTTTTTATAACCAGTTGTTTTTCTGTCTCTGTTAATGCATCCAGGATTACATCTATATCTTTCCAGTCAGGATCCTGGCTTTTTACCAGTATCTCAAATTTCTTTGCTACCCCTATAGGGTCATTTCGATACTCTTTTGCAATTTGCTTCCAATTATCCAAATCCCCTAGAGAAAAATTCACTTTTATTTTGGTACGCCCCCCCGGTCCCATTGCTTCCCTCAGAGGAGCTTGCAGAACAGTCCTAGCTTTACTACGAACCCGGGAAGCAACAGGAGAGGAGGAAATTTGCTCTACACTTTGTTCTGGTTTTACGCTTTGTTCTTGTTTTACACTTTGTTTTGGTTTTACACTTTGTTCTTGTTTTACACTTTGTTCTTGTTTTACACTTTGTTCTTGTTTTACACTTTGTTCCTGCTCCTCATCTGAATCAGAGGACTCCTCCTCAATCCGAGGTGGTCTCTGCTCCGGTACTTTTGGGGAAACATAATCCTCTATTCTATCCTCAACCCTGTTATCCTCAGTTCGCTTCTTAAGTTTCAAACAAATTTCCCCAATATCACAACCAGAACAACATCTTTCCAATCTATTCCCTGCTTGCTTCCTTTCTCTTTCTAATGCTAAAACTAAAGGATCTGAAGGTGCTATATTAATTCCACATTCTTTCTGCCATTCCGGGTGATTTCGCAACGTGAAAAACATATCTGCATATATTACTTCATCCCATTTTCCCTGCCGCCTCAAAAACAACATTAATTGTAACAATGTATTATAGTTCAGAGTTCCATTTTTAGGCCATTTTTCCTGATCTTCCAAAATATACAAAGGCCACCACTGGTTACAGTATTTTATCAATGCTTTCTTATTTGCTGAGCCCCCAGGAGACCCTCCCAGTTCTTTCCAATGTGCCAAAATGCACCCTAAAGGACTCTTTTTCATAATCTCCTCACTCTGCTGATTTCCCATTATTAATCTCTCACTCACACACACACAACCCCACAGACACACTCACGCAGTTACAACACTTGAAACAGATACAGAGACTAAAATTCTATCAAACAGGCCACAATTAATAATACAGTTCACCGATACCAAAAACCACAAGACCAATATCAGCACTATAACAGGCCACAAACCAAACCGAATACCAAACACCTTTTAACCTTTTCTGCAAGACACCCCCTGTGTCTTGCAGGACCCAAACCACAGAAGCCCCCTGCTTCCTTTGGGTATATTCCAGTAAAATCCAAAACCTTTTCTGCAAGACACCCCCTGTGTCTTGCAGGACCCAAACCACAGAAGCCCCCTGCTTCTTGTGGGTGTATACCGAACGGACGCTAGCAGCCGGGTATACGCCTTTACCTACGAGATTTCTTATCTCGATTTATGGAAGGCTTCCAAACCATGCGTACGCTTACCAAGCCAATTTACCAAACCAATTTACCAAACCAATTTACCAAACCGAGGTGCCCCCTGCACCTTACAGACTATACAAAAAAAAGAATACCTTTTATGAGATGGTCCTTGTCTGCTCCCGCAGCGATCCGAATGAGTCGAGGGGTCCCTCTGGGAAAAATTCCCGAGGGCCCTAGGGAGCCCTGTCCTCAGCGGGTCCTGCAGCCGAGCAGAGAGGGTCCCATCTGGGTCGCCAAATTGATTCGGAGAAAACTCCAGGAACAAACTTGCCAACAAAGTTTTCAAGCTGACAAGCAGGTATTCTTTATTACGGCGCCGGGAGACACGGGGGATAACTCCACCTAGCGTGTATCTCCCTAATTGCCCCACAAGCTGTCCTTATAGCCCCTGGGCATACATACATATTCATGAGGCTACATATGGATTACATCATTTTCCAGAGAGTTCCCCGCATGCGTACAGAATTGTGGTGGTGGTCTCTGAGGGTCGTTTACTTCTTCCAACAATCTTCATCACTTCTGGCAGCCTTTGAAGCATGCGCAGTAGATGCTCATACCAGTTTAATTGGTTCGTTAGCACCAGAGACATAATAATCCTCCTATCCTCCTACTTATCTGTTAGTTCAACTGTAGCCCATCCTGGACACCTGCAGTTCCCAGATACCCCTTATCCCTGTGTCCTGTTTTTCTAGGCTGTTTTTTCTTAAAGCTATGTCAACTATAACAATTTATCTTGTGAGAATTCTCAGTATGTTCTCTAGCTGCACTCTCTTTATATATTTTTCTCTATGTACCCTGCACCTCAGTAATTTTCCATTGCTACTGTTACAAAGCCATTAAACTTAACACTACTTAAAGCTACTTGTAAAGATTTCTATATCCCATTTTGTAATTTCGTGCCCCCCCTTGTCTCACTCTTCAGCACGCATCACCTCCTCCTCTGGTGACATTCCAGATCTTTGCCCTTTGGCTGGTCCATGATGACTTCTAGAATTCCTGGATGACTGGGATTTCCTATTCGAGCTAGTTGTGCAATTAGTGTGGCTCACTTACTCCATGTAGCATCAGATCTCACTTGGAGTATTGTGTACAGTTCTGGTGTCCTCAACATAAAAAGGACGTGGATCTGTTGGAACAAGTCCAGAGGAGGGCCACGAGAATGATCAGGGGACTGGAGCACCTCCCATATGAAGATCAGCTGAGAACGTTAGGGCTATTCAGCCTGGAGAAGAGAAGGCTGAGTGGAGACCTCATAGCAGCCTTCCAGTATCTGAAGGGGGCATATAGGGATGCTGGGGATGGACTCTTCATTAGGGACTGTAATGGTAGGACAAGGGGTAATGAGTTAAAACTGAAACAGGGGAAGTTTAGGTTGGATTAAAGGAGGAAATTCTTTCCTGTTAGGGTGGTGAGGCACAGGAATAGGTTGTCTGTCGGAGACTCTATGTCATCGCGATGCGGAGGGAACACAGCACAACCAATATGAATGATAGAAGTGATCCGTTTATTCTGCTTAAGCCTGGGATTTATATAGAGCTAGGCTGTTATTCACACATATTCTTGGGAAACTTCTGTGGTTTTATTATTTACAGGCACATCCCGTTTTCTAACCTCCTTATTCCTCCCTTCAAGATACTCGTTAACTACAAGGTCAGTTTTACTCCCCTGCACAGCTGGTGTTTTTTACCGAGCTGGGTTTCTCACTGACTTTTACAAAACTGGTCCCTGGCCAAGTTCAGCCATGGGAACGTAACCCTTGCCTGCCAACCACACTTCCATAGTTGTCCAACGAGGTTGTGAATGCTTCATCCCTGGCAGTGTTCAAGGCTAGGTTGGATGAGGCCTTGGGTAATATGGTTTAGAGCGAGGTGTCCCTGCCCATGGCAGCGGGGTTGGAACTTGATGATCTTAAGGTCCTTTCCAACCCTAACTATTCTATGATTCTATGACCCTGCTTTTGAACATCCAGCCCAGCACAGGCAACTGGGGTGCCAGGAGGAGCTGTGCTTCAGTGCCCAGTCACTTCTGAAGCAGTTCGAACCCCCTCATAGTCTGCCAGTATGTATTTTTCAGTTTGAGTATAGCCTGTCTTGAATCCTCTGTATCCCTGACTCCAGAAGCTGAGGGGTCAACCTCAAGTCTCTCCTGGACCTTTCTGCCAGAGGCTCCAGGTAGGACCATTCACCCAGGCTGTGGTGTGGAGTACACTTTTCACATTTGGCCCCATCCAGACTGGTCCAAGGGCTACTGCATGAACTATCTCTCGTTTAATTTGCTCAAAGGCTTGTTGTTGCTCAGGGCCCCATTTGAAAAATGACCACTATAGCTGAACTTATGACAAAGTGCCAAAGGAAAGAAAGTTAATTAGCTTGAGGAAGCTTTTTCCTTTTCCATGAGGAATTAAGGTGGAATATTCATTAAAACTATAATGTTGTTTTTTCATTCATCCAGTTTCAATCCCCTGCCATGGGCAGGGACACCTTCCACTAGACCAGGTTGCCCTGTCCATCCCATTTAAAAATGGAATAGGTATGTTTAGCTTATCTTTGACCTCATACTTAAATAAAATTAAGTTTCTAAGGTGTACTTGAGAGCTAGCATTCAGCCAGCATTAGTTAAAGGTCAAAACTTACAGCATGCTTTTGGGGTGCGCTGTTCCATCAAAGCTTCTCCTGCTGAGCCTCTCCTCTTTCACAGGCTCCAGAGCATCCCTTTCTCAACAGGGACAACCACTTTGCCAGGTCTCTAGGCTGTCACATTCTCTGTTCCATAGATTCCAGCCATTTTCTTCCACAAGTACTTCTTGGGTTCTAAGCTCTAGCATTTCTTGGTTTGTATTTTACTTTGTTAGTTGAATTTACCACTCTGAAAACTTGTATGCTACCTCCTGTTACACCATTGATCTAAGAAGATATTTGCTCTTCTGTAAGTCTGGCCAAATTTGTGTAACCTTAAAACTTCTGGCCTAGGGTTTGAACCGTTTCAGTTCCTGTTTGTGTGAATAATGCTCAAACAGCCAAAGGCCTAAAACATGAAAAGAGCTTTCTTCTCTGCACTGAAAGCTAGGCCTGGTGATACTTGATGTGGAAAACTTGGTAATATGTTGGTTTGCTTCTTTTAATAATTTGACAATTCCAGACCCACTTACAGGTGTGTAAGTAATTGACATCTAAAGGAAGCCAAAATAGATGTCATGTCTTGCATCTTAAACCAGAATTTCACCCTTTTGCACACTTGCAGTAAAACACAGACCTGTAGCTCAAGGGTTCCTGGTCAGGGATTGCAAAGAGGTTCTAGTGGCTGTCAGATCTTGATGTTTAGCAACTATAATAGAATTTGAAGTAAGCTCGGATTTTAAAATATGTCATGGGTATTGAGTGCAGTGCTGTTGTGTTTTGAATTTTAGCCCATTTCTTCAGTCTTTTAGAGAGAACAGGATAAAGAAAATTAATTTGCTGTTTTGAAAAACTCATTGGCATGGTAAAGCAATCATTTGTACTGATCCTGCATGATCATTTCTAGACTGGGTCTGCCTGGACTTTTGCACATGCTGTATATCTAATCCCTCTACTTTTAGAGGAATTCCTGTTTGGAAGCGTGGGATGTCCCTGAGCTTCCAGTACCTTCCCTGGGACCTGCAGTTTCTCAGCACTGTGAAAACTCATGTTTTGTATCTTGAAATTGCTACAGACTCAAAAACAAATGTCAAGTTGTCGTGGTTTAAACCCAGCCAGCCAGCTTTCACTCACTCCCCCCCCCCCCCCTTCTTGCCCTCCCCCTACTCTCGGAGGGACAGAGAGGAGAATCAAAAAGAAATGCAACTCCCACGGGTTGAGATAAGAACACCTTAGTAACTAAGGTATAACACATCACTACTGCTACCACCAATAATAGGAATGATAAAGGAAATAACAAGGGAAGAGAATACAACACCCCATCACCAGGCAACCGATAGCTTGCTCCCCCCAGCCCGACCAAGCACTGACCGATACCTCCTCCAACCCTGCAGTCCACTTAGCCCCTCCGGGTAACTCCCCAGTTACATCCTGGGCATGACGTGCTGTGGTATGGAATACCTCTTTGGTCAGTTTGGGTCAGGTGTCCTGTCTCTGCTTCCTCCCAGCTTCCCTCCTCCCTGGCAGAGCATGAGGCCCACAAAGTCCTTGGCCAAACCAAAACATCATTGTTTTTCAGCTCTGTTCCCAGCTGAAAGTCAAAACACAGCACTGCACCAGCTACCAAGAAAAATGACTGCCACTGCTAAACCCAGGACACAAGTGTACTTCAAGTTTAATAACAGCATAGAAGAGTGAACTGTCTTAAGCAAAGAGACAGTGAATTAACTCCTATTGTGTATCATTGAGAGGACATTCTTCCTTAGGGTGGCCTGGGGATGGTGAAATACTGAGGAGATAAAGAGATAAATCAGTTGGTATAAGGCACTTGCAATAGTCAATATTAACATTTTAGTTGTTTAAAGTAAATGAGATCAAGTTGAAATAGCAAGTGCTTGTCAGCTTCTTCGTCTGGTAGAATTGTTGAAGTATGTGAATATAAGGTGGTAGCAACTGATCAGTTTTATTTTCATTATCCACTTCTGTATGTAAGTTGTGATTTTGTTACTGTAAAGGTCGGTTGAAGAAACTCTCCAAGACTCCATGTGGAGTTCTAGAAAGAAGCATTCTTTATTGCAGCACTGGGCGCATATGCGAATCATTTTGCAAAGGTGAGCGCACCCAGTACTTGCCAGCAGTGGCTATATATTTAGCATAATTATGCTGGCTTCTGTAACATAAAAACTTGAGCCTCCACAGCATTTTCATGAGGAACATGTATCTGAATTTTTTGTGTTTTTTTTTTTTTTAATGTAATCTATGCATGTAATTTACTCAGTATATCTCTATCCAATAGCAGCATGGGGCACACAGGCATATAATGAAATCTGAACATCTGCAACATCTGTTTGGCAATTTGAAAGGTTGTAAGAAAGGCCGTGTTCCTATCCAACCAGTGGCCTGAAACTGCTTGCTTGCTTACTTGCCTTTTACAAGTATTTATAAAAGAATAAGTAGCTTTTGTTTCTACAAGAATTTTTTTTTTTATCATACAATAGTTAGGATTGGAATAGACCTTAAGATCATCTAGGTCCAATCCCCCCGCTGTGGGCAGGGACACCTCCCACTAAACCATGCCACCCAAGGCCTCGTCCAACGTGGCCTTGAACACTGCCAGGGATGGAGCATTCACAACTGCTTTGGGCAAACCATTCCAGTGCCTCACCACCCTAACAGGAAAGAATTTCCTCCTTATATCCAATCTAAACCTCCCCTGTTTAAGTTTGAACCTATTACCCCTTGTCCTATCACTACAGTCCCTAATGAAGAGTCCCTCCCCAGCATCCCTGTATGCCCCCTTCAGATACTGGAAGACTGCTGTGAGGTGTCATAAGAGCAGAGTAGAGGGGCAGGATCACCTCCTTCGACCTGCTGGTCACACTCCTTTTGATGCAGCCCAGGATAGGGTTGGCTTTCTGGGCTGCAAGCACACACTGGTGGCTCATGTTCATTTTCTCATCAATCGACAGCCCCAAGTCCTTCTCTGCAGGGCTGCTCTGAATCTCTTCTCTGCCCAAGCTGTAGCTGTGCCTGGGATTGCTCTGACCCAGGTGTAGGACCTTGCACTTGGTATGGTTAAACTTCATGAGGTTGGCATCAGCCCACCTCACAAGCGTGTCAAGGTCCCTCTAGATGGCATTCCTTCCATAGAATAGTTTGGGTTGGAAAGGACCTTAAGATCATCTAGTTCCAACCCCCCTGCCATGGGCAGGGACACCTTGCACTAAACCATGTCACCCAAGACTCCATAAAACCTGGCCTTGAGCACTGCCAGGGATGGAGCATTCACAACTTCTTTGGGCAAACCATTCCAGTGCCTCATCACCCTCACAGTAAAGAACTTCTTCGTTTTATCTAAACTTCCCCTGTTTCAGTTTGAACCCCTTACCCCTTGTCCTACCCCTACAGTCCCTAATGAAGAGTCCCTCCCCAGCATCCTTATATAGGCCCCTTTCAGGTAATGGAAGGCTGCTATGAGGTCTCCATGCAGCCTTCTCTTCTCCAGGCTGAACAGCCCCAACTTTCTCAGCCTCTCTTCATATGGAAGGTGCTCCAGCCCCCTGATCATCCTCGTGGCCCTCCTATGGACTTGCTCTGACAGTTCCATGTCCTTTTTATGTTGAGGACACCAGAACTGTGCAGGGTACTCCAAGTGAGGTCTCAGGAGAGCAGAGTAGAGGGGCAGGATCACCACCTTCGACCTGTTAGTCACACTCCTTTTGATGAAGCTCAGGATGTGCTTGGATTTTCTGTGAGTGCGCATCGAAGTTGGCTCATGTTCAGTTTCTCATCAAGAAACACCCCCAAGTCCTTCTCTGCATGGCTGCTCTGAATCTCTTCTCTGCCCAAGCTGTAGCTGTGCCTGGGATTGCCCCGACCCAGATGTAGGACCTTGCACTTGGTTTGGTTGAACTTCATGATGTTGGCATCGGCCCACGTTACAAGTGTGTCAGGGTCCCTCTGGCTGTCATCTCTTCCCTCATGTATATCAACCAAACCACACAGCTTGGTGTCATCGGAAAGCTTGCTGAGGGTGCACTCAATCCCACTGTCCCAATCATTCCCCAACCTATCTGTAGTCAGGGGTTCTGCTGGGGAGGGTTTTGAATCTTTCCCCAGTCCTCCTCAATCTTCATCTCAAGTAATAATTTTCTCTGCTTGTCCTGACATTCCAACAAATCTCCGGTGTTTATTTTGATTCTGAGGGCATTCCCTCTTCCAGTGCAAGCAATGGAGTCTGTTCACAAACCTTTCCATGTAATCCTTCTTTCTTCTTCTCCTGGGCCATTCCCCTGTTTCCTGGGTGAGGGCTACAGCCAACAGTTTTTCTGTTTTGGTTTCTGTTTTTTTTCCCCCTAAACTTTCCAGTTTTACTCTGGAGCTTATGGTATGCCCTTCCCACATATATAGTAACAGATACCTAGTTGAAAGCAGACATGCTATAACCCACAATACACAATATTGTATTATATCAAGCAACGGTATTAATAATTGTGGACTTGAACCCCTTCCCACCATCATTTGAACTGTTTCAGGGAACTTGCACCAGAGTAATTGTGGTCTGATTGTGATAGGTGTCCCAGGCCACATTCATTATTTTCCCTGAATCGTATTGGTCCTCCCCGTTAAGCTTTTGTACCTTCTGTGGATTGACCTTTTACTAAATGGCCTAATTCTCTCCTTCCTTCCTTCTTCTGATTCAGGATCAATAGTAGTGCATTTACAAAACACCTTTTTTAATCTCTTCATGAATCCAGAGGGTGATTCATTTATATCTTGCATGATTTCATGTAGCTTAGACCAGTTCACTGCCTTGGGGACCGCATTCCTAATACTGAAATCCACCTCTGATATTGTTTTAAAGCCTGCCTGTCCTGGTCCCAGTTAGGATCAGTGGTAGGCACGTGAAGATTTGCTGAACCTCCCAACGTGCCTGCCATTATTTGTTGCTCTACTGTGGTCCGAGCCATATGACTAATGATACCCCTGTCAACACTCTCACAAACATGATGCATAATTGCCAACCACTTGTTTCCAAATATTCAGATCCATAATGGTAAAGGGAATCTTTATTGTGACCAGACCATCGCTGCCCACAGCTTGTCTTAAAGTCACAATCACAGTTTCCCCTTGTTTTCCCCTAGTTTGCCCTCCTGTATGGCAAAATCCTTCAGCCCCCTCTAACATCTCCGCTTTCCTGTGCTTGCGCTTGATTCTCATTGTCTGCACCTTCAGCCCCATTATTCACAATGCCCCTTCTCCAGGGGGCTACCATCAAAACCAAATCCTCTTCCACATTCTTCAAATGTTTAGTGCATAACTGTCCTATGCTGCACAAAAAGCAACAGCATTTAAGCAAATTTCACTGTCTTTCTCCAATGACAGTATTAACGGGTCCTGGGGTGAAAGATGAAAACCCCAATCCTTTTGCCATTCCAGATGATTTCTCAAGATAAAAAACATTTCTACATAGGCTACTTCATTCCAGTTTCTTTCTTGTCTCAAGAATAACATGAATTGTATCAAAGTATTATAATTAATTGTGCCATTCATAGGCCACTTTTCCCCAAAATCCAGTTTGTATAATGGCCACCACTGGTTACAGCATTTTACCAAAGTCTGCCAAGTGACCATGCCACCCGGGGGTCCACCACTTTGTTTCCAGTGTTGAAAAAATGTAACCCAATGGGGATTTCTTCAACACCCCCCCCCCCCAAAGAGGCAGTGATTTGGACTTTGTTGTGGTTTAAATTCAGCCAGCCAGCTCGTTCACTCGCTCCCCCCCTTCTTGCCCTCCCCCTACTCCTGGAGGGACGGAGAGGAGAATCAAAAAGAATGCAACTCCTACGGGTTGAGATAAGAACAGTTTAGTAACTAAGGTATAACACAAATCACTACTGCTACCACCAATAATCACAGAATAATAGTAATGATAAAGGAAATAACAAGGGAAGAGAATAAAACACCTCAGCACCAGCCAACCGATAGCTTGCCCCCCCCCAGCCCGACCAAGCACCGACCGATATCTCCTCCAACCCCGCAGTCTCCTAGCCCTTCCAGGTAACTCCCAGTTACATCCTGGGCATGACGTGCTGTGGTATGGAATACCTCTTTGGTCAGTTTGGGCCAGGTGTCCTGTCTCCGCTTCCTCCCGGCTTCCCCTCCTCCCTGGCAGAGCATGAGGCTCACAAAGTCCTTGGCCAGGCCAAAACATCAGTGTTATCAGCTCTGTTCCTAGGCCGAAAGTCAAAACACAGTACTGCGCCAGCTACCAAGAAGGAGAAAAATGACTGCTACTCTGAACCCAGGACAGACTTCCACCCAGATTGCAGAGTGTTGCAAAATGCAACCCAGGGGGGGACCTTTTCAGGACTCCCCCTTCAGAGGCAGTGATACCCATGATCCTGACCACACCCAGATATCAGAGTCCAGACAACCAGAACCAGAGTACCTTTACCTACTGTGCAGGGTGTCCCCTGTGACTACTGTGGAAAGGGACCAGAAAGAATGCCTTTTTAAAGAAATAAGTTCAGGGTCTTATCGAGGTTCCGAGTTGGTCTGGAGAGCTGTGGTTCCTTTCAGGGAAACTCCCCCAAAGCCAGCGTGAATGTCCCAGAGACTCCTCATATCTGTGGGGATCATGGCAGAGGGTCCCTGTTTGGGTGCCAATTTGTTACTGTAAAAGTTGGTTGGAGTGTAATTGTTTAAGCCCAGACAATAACTCAGAACCAAGCAGCTGCTTACTCACTTACTCTCCACCTTCTTCCCTGCCGGCTCCTGGAGGGATGGGGAGGAGAATTGAAAGAATGTAACTCCCATGGGTTGAGATAAGAACAGTCCAGTAACTAAGGTATAGTACAGATCAACTACTGCTACCACCAGTAATAATAATGACAAGGGAAATAACAAGGGGAGAGAATATAAAACTAAAAGGGGAAAAGGATAACCACAAGTGCTGGACAATGCAATTGCTTAGCACCTGCCAACTGATACTCAGCCTGACCCAAGCAGCAATCTCTGGCTTCTGGGTAACTCTCCCTAGTTTCTACACTGGGCGTGAGGTGCTGTGGTATGGAACACCCCTTTGGCTACTTTAGGTCATGTGTCCCATCTCTGCTTCTTCCCTGCTTCCTGTGCACCTCCTCACTGGCAGAGCATGAGACTGAAGTCCTTGATTGGAGTAAGTGTTACTTAGCAACAACTGAAAACAGTGGGTATGCTCACCTTTCAAAATGATTCACGTGTGTGCCCAGCACTGCAATAAAGAATGCTGCTTTCTAGGACTTGATAAGTAGGAGGATAGGAGGACTATTATGTCTCTGGTGCTAACAAACCAATTGAGCTGGTATAAGCATCTACTGCGTGTGCTTCAAAGGCTGCCAGAAGTGATGAAGATTGTTGGAAGAAGTAAACGACCCTCAGAGACCACCACCACAATTCTGTATGCATGTGGGGAACTTTCTGGAAAATTATGTAATCCATACGTAGCCTCATGAATATGTATGTATGCATGACCAGGGACTATAAAAGGACAGCTTGTGTGGCAATCGGGGGACACACGTTAGGAGGAGCTATCCCCCGTGTCTCCCGGCGCCGCAGTAAAGAATACCTGCTTGTCAACTTGAAAAGTTTATTGGCAAGTTTGTTCCTGGAGTTTTCTCCGAATCAAACTCTACACTGAGTCTTAGAGAGTTTCTTTATATTCTGGGTTCAGCTGTAGCAGGTATATTTTTCCTTCTTAGTAGCTGGTGCAGTGCTGTGTTTTCAACTTTAATCTGAGAACGATGCTGATAACACACCGATGTTTTAGTTGTTGCTAAGTAATGTTATACCTGGAAGGCCCAGGTGCCTGCTCAGGGTGGGCTGGGTATGGATTGGGGGGTGGTGAGCAATTGTATTCTCTCCCCTTGTTATTTCCCTTATCATTATTATTATTGGTGGTAGCAGTAGTAGTATTGTGTTACACTTTAGTTACTGGACTGTTCTTATCTCAGCCTCTGGGAGTGATGTTCTTTCAGTTCTCCTCCCCATCCTTCTGGGGGAGGGGTGTGGGGTGGTGGTGTGAAGAAGAGCAGGGAAGTGAGCGAGTGGCCATGTGGTTCTGAGTTACTGGCTGGGCTTAAACCACAACAGCAGATTAGAACAATTTACTGTATTTCACTATGTTAGTTTAAAGATACGTACTATTGTTAGTTTAAATCTATGATTTAAGCTTACAACTTCATAGTGAAGTCGCTCTAGAAATATCCAAATAATAAGGAATTTAATCAGTTGGTATCCTAGGTTTTTATTTGCTAAAATCTAGAGTACAGAGGTGAATTTTGTCCCAGTTTTTCCAAAGAAAAATTCTGGCCATCTGAGGGGCCTGTGTTTATTGGTGCCAAACACTCAAGCCAAGTGTTATGATTATTTCTGACAATGGTTTGTGTTTTTGTTTGTGTGTGGTTTGTGGCTGTTTTTCTTTGTTTTGGTTTTTTGTTTATTTTGTTGTCGTTTGTGTGTATCGTCCCGTCCCCCCCATCCCCCCCCCTTTTTTTTTTCTTCAGCCACAGGCTTTAGGTGAGGATTCAGAATGGGAGACAAGCCTATCTGGGAGCAGATTGGGTCCAGCTTCGTACAACATTATTACCAGCTTTTTGATGCAGACAGGACTCAGTTAGGAGCAATATATGTAAGTATCTACACAAAGGGGGGTGGGGCTCTGTCCTATTACCTGTCTAGGTTTCCCCATTTTTGATGGGTGGGAATACACAGGGTAGGATAGTGGGTTTTATCCTGACTCCAGGGTATTAGTGCAGTCACACTTGCTCAACTTTTATTTATTGCATTTCTTTTACATTTCACTTCTGTTTTGAGCTTTGTCTGCCTTATAGACAGTCAGACTCATAAAAGCCTTGGTTGGCTGTGGACAGTGGTTCATAGTGGAGGGGGTTGCTGCTGATCCTGTGAAATTCCCTGTAAAAGCAAATATTCTACCCTTAGTTTGCCATTAATACACAGGTGTAGATATGCTTGGATCCCTCTTGATGTGATTTAAATCCTAATCTGTTTAGCAGTTCTTGCTGGTGTTTCTCAGCTCTTATGCTGTGTTAATCCTCTGAACATTAAAATAGTTTTAAAATTTTGGATCCAGTTTAAATATTTAGAATTTGTTAAATAAATCTAAATTCAGTTTTAATTTCTTAAAAAAAAAAAAAAAGGTTTTATTTTTGCTCCTTATTTGGGGCAAAGTAGACTTGGCTTCCAAAATGAAAGACTGTAACAAGCCCAAGGAGCATCAGCTGAGTTTTGGGTGAAGATTCCTTCAGAGCATGTGAAGTGCTCTGCCTATGGAGTTAATTACTGGTGGTGAGGAATACTGCTGGGTGGCTGAGGTGTTTCAGCAAGGCACTCAAGTCTTACAAGTCTCTTAGCAGCATATCCTGTTTTTCTGACCTGTTTTTTATCTGCTGGATGAGTTGTCTGAAGCTTCACCAAGTTCTTGAGGATTGGAACTGTTGCACGAACAGTTCTGCATCTGATCCCCCTCCTTATACCTTAAGCAGTATCCACCAGTACTGACAACGTTTGCCTTTTGGATGTGTTTGCTCTCTCTTTGATTGTTGCCTTATTTTGGCTAAGAAGCTGTGTACAGAGAGCCTATAAAGCAAGAAAAACAAGTATCCTGTGTTCAATCCACAGCTGTAAACAGGAAGGCACTTATTAAATTCTGTCATGTTGTTACCAAAACACATTCAGTCCTCAGAAGACTGGTGATAACTAGGAGCTAATTTAATTTCCTGGAAGTTTGGCTTGGCCTTCCACACAGTGGACTCCTGGCTTTTTAATACCCTTAGGATCTTTCTGCCTTTTATCATTCATTGGAGAGACCTAGGCAAATGTAGACAGAACTGCTACAGGTCACCAATATGTACTGTTTTGTGGAGTTCTTGAACTACAGAGGATGTGAGCCTGTTTTGCGTGGCTGAAATGCACCAGGGTCACAACTTGTCTAAATTAGAGGAGGTTCTGCAGAAATGTGCTTTTACAGATGAGCTTTTTGCCTTCATAGACCCTGTGGGAGCAAACAAATTTTATAGCATGTGGGAATGCAGCAGAGAGCTCTTGGATTTCTTTTGCA
This sequence comes from Neopsephotus bourkii, assembly GCF_033783945.1. Classification (NCBI taxonomy): domain Eukaryota; kingdom Metazoa; phylum Chordata; class Aves; order Psittaciformes; family Psittacidae; genus Neopsephotus; species Neopsephotus bourkii. The sequence goes on along the minus strand of NW_026902178.1, from coordinate 75,502 downwards.
TTCCTTTATGTACTTCACCTGAAGGTTCAGTTTTCTGCTTTAGTGGTGTAATCCAAGTTATTTGAGCTTTTGTCACCTATTCCAGGTAGGGATGTGGGCCAGTCGCTTTTGCTGTGAATTACTCGAGTTATGAGTTGGAGTACCAAGACTTGTTTTACAGTTACCCGCCTGCAGTTGTTTGTCAGGAAAATGCTGCAGCTACTTCTTTCCTCTGTTTTGGATGTGTGGCTACTATAACATTTTGTTATTTTTATGCCATTTTTTCATCTGTAGGGCTTTGGGATAGAGGAGGAGTTGCTTTTTATTTTTGAAGTAGTTGCTCCCAGGTTCTCAATACAGCAAGTGGCTGTGGAGGTAACCTGTAGCAGAGTCAGGTGGACACTAGGTACAGTGTGAAGCCGAGTGTTTCAGGAAGAACAGATTTCCTCACCAACTTAATCTTTGTTCTCTGCCGCTCTTTGAAGCATCAGGAGGGTCCTGCACCACTTTGTGCTCACCGGCTGATTGCTAAAGTCGATTTAGTAAGGCAGGTTCTGGGTCCCCTCTGCTTTTGTGGCTTTCCATACTTGAAGGCAGTGATTTGAATGCTTGAGAGGATGGCCTCATTCCCTGGCCTGGCTTCTCAAGTTATGAGTGTCAGGGGTTGATGTCATGTAAGATGCAAGCGGTGTCAGCTAGGTGATTTGCTATGTGACCTCGGGTTACACAATCCAAGTCTATCTTCTCATAAAAGGAGCATGTCCAAACTCAAGAGTTTGAGGCTGTATTCAGGGGCTCTTCATACTGCTTTTGGTTGCATCTGTGACCCTGAAATGCTTTGTGCTGTTGCCTCTGGTCCCCTTCTTTGTTCTTTTGGCTCCTGCTGCACTGTATAGTTCCTCCTGATGACATGTGGAGAACCAGAGCTTTTTCAGAGTGGTTGTGATGTTCTGCAGGTGCAGCACAGTGTGGCTGGAAGATGTGGGTTTTTTATGTGGTGTGGATCAAAAACAAGCCCTGGAAAGTCTACTGGACAGCACACAAGTGGAGTTCTTAGGAATCTGCCATTTTCTGCAGAGGCATTCAGAGCTTCAGTGAGAGTTGAAGACTGGATGGGAAAGAGTTGGGAATTGTGTTCCTGGAGGTATTTAAACTCAAAAAGGTAGAAGGAACTCCCATCTATGGTAGGGTGCACAAGAACTTGTGCTGTCGGGTGTAGTGTGAGGGTGCTGTTTGGAGATGGCAGCAGGCGAACTTTGAGCTTAGTGGAAACCAATTTAAATGTCTGCCAAGGTTTAAGATTGGGTATGAGAAGGCAGAGCTATGTCAGCAATTGGATATTGTGACTCCAGTTTAAACAGAATGGCCTAAGCTGAGGAGAAAACTTGTTGTCAGGTGCAACAGCAACAGACAAGAGCATGCTCAGAACACCCTCCCTCATATCCTGAAGGTGCTTGTAGGCTGAACCACCTCTGTCACTTCATGCTACGCAGGGCAGTTTGTTAGGAAGCCCTCAGAGGCACATTCTGCATTTCTGGGTGTGAGTAGGATATGGAAATCAGTACCTGAGAGGAAAAAAAATTGGTAGTGTAACTCATTTTGTCAGATTTCTTAATGTATTTTTATCTTTCTACTTGTTTGACTTTGTGTCCATAGTTTGTTTGTGGGGATTTTTTTGTTTGTTGGCTTGGGGTTTGTGTTTTTGTTTTGTTTTTTTTTTTGGGTGGTGTTTGTTTTTTGTTTGTTTTGTTTTGGGGGGGAGGGGGTTTAACCTTTAAATTTGTTTCTGAGAGCAAGCTTTGATCCAAAGGCAGGAACTTTCTTTGCTGGTACAATCATAATAATGAAATTTAGTCTACTTAATTCCTAGTTGATTCTTCCAAACTTTTTCAGTTGTTCTTTGTGGCTGTTTTCCATTTCTCTTGGAGGTAGTTTTCAAATAGCTGGATTCTAAGGATATATGCCAAATAAACAAAGTCTCTCACAAGGGTGGTTTGGGGTTGTTTAAGGGTTATTTAAGTAGGCTAATTACTTTTCCCCCCTCCCTCCCCCCCCAGATTGATGCATCATGCCTTACATGGGAAGGACAGCAATTCCAGGGCAAAGCAGCTATTGTTGAAAAACTCTCTGTAAGTCTGTAATCCTTCCTGAATGCTTTGTGAAACAGTTCTGAAGACTCTTAAGTGAATGGATTCTGAAAATTTGAGTTAGGCTTCAGCAGCTTAAAAATCTCAAATATGGGACTTGTGCTTCCAACTTCTGGTCTTCAAAAAATGTGACTTGTGATTAATTCTATGTAGTGGGGTGTTCCTTTGGGGGTTCTACTGGAAGAATGTTAACGGACTTCCTTAATTTGCAAGATTATTTTGTGACTGTAATTGCATTTGACTTTATTAAAAAAAAAAAAACAACCCAACAAACAAAACCAAAACAACATAGTTCAGAAGTTGACCCCGTGATCTAGAGGAATGAAAGGTGTGGGTTTTTTTGTTTTGTTTTTTTTTGTGTTTTTTTTTTTGTTTGTTTGTTTGTTTTCTTTTTTAAAGTATGCCAAGGAAGTAGCAATAGCAAACCTGTTATTTGAATCTGCTTGTGACAGGCTAAACATGTTATTTCAAGGAACCATTTGCTTTCTGATACATAAACTACAAATAAGTACTACAGTGGAGAATCTAGCTTCTCAGTGCAGTATTTCTCAGCTGTTCAGATATGAGCGGTTATGGTTCAGGACTTTGACACCAGTATTTCCTCTTCAGCAAGTGACAGGAGACCATTTCTTACTTCATAGAGACTGAAACTCCGTGTTCATTTAGTTAAACTTGCAGAAGTTTTATCTTTTTGAGTACATCCACGCTTCTGTTATAAAACTGGGTGTACTTATAAGTTGTCATGAGACAATAAAGTTTTTTTCTCTTGCAAGATGTGCAGGGCATGCTTTAGGTCCTCATACATTCTGCTCAGAGCATGGTATATCAGGCTGATACACCATTTTTATTGTACATTAAGAAAAATCTTTAACTCGGATGCTTGTCTTGTTGCACAGCTACTGCTCCTTTGTTTTAGAATCACTGCTTTCATCGAGGACATCTTGAACTGTGAAAGTTGAGGTTTGCATCTTAGGTGCCTGCATTGTCTTTGAGAAGGCCATAGCTAGTGCACCTGTACCTTGCTACAGAGTGGGAATTAACACTTGTTCCTTCTGTCTTAATTGGTGCTGGACTTCAGAGTTGTTTCAAATAGAGTGCTTGTCCTAATCAGGAGCAGCCTGATTTCCATTGAGCATTTGAGGTAATTATCCTGTAGTTCTATGAACCTGCTGGAACAGGTAGTTTTATTGCCAGGAGTGGGTTTCAGTTACTCAACTTTATTCTTGCAAAATTCCTCTCACCTGACTTCAAGGAAGATTCAGTAGCTTTGGTGGTGAAAGCCCAGACATCTTTTAGTGTCAGAGGGCACTTTATCCTGCTCTTGTGAGACCCCACTTGCACCACGGTGTGCAGTTCTGGTGTCCTCAACATAAGAAGGACATGGAACTGTTGGAACAAGTCCAGAGGAGGCCATGAGGATGATCAAGGGCTGGAGCACCTCCCATATGAAGACAGGCTGAGAAAGTTGAGGCTGTTCAGCCTGGAGAAAAGAAGGCTGCATGGAGACCTCATGGCAGCCTTCCATTACCTGAAGGGGGCCTACAAAGATGCTGGGGAGGGACTCTTCATTAGGGACTGTAGTGATAGGATGAGGGGTGATGGGTTCAAACTAAAACGGGAAGTTTAGGTTAGATATAAAGAAGAAGTTCTTCCCTGTGAAGGTGGTGAGGCACTGGAATGGATTACCCAAGGAAGTTCTGAATGCTCCATCCATGGCAGTGTTCAAGGCTAGGTTGTATGGAGTCTTGGGTGACATGGTCTAGTGGAAGGTGTCCCTGCCCATGGCAGGGGGTTGGAACTAGATGATCTTAAGGTCCTTTCCACCCCTAACCATGCTATGATTCTATGACATAAAACCCCTGGTTGTAGTTTGGCATCTTACTTGTTGGCTGCTTTTTTGTACTCTTCATACCTAGGAGTGCTTCTCTCCAGTACAGATAGATGTCTGCTTATGCAGCCATCCTTTTGAGGTAGCCTCTCTACTGTAAAAAATCAGTGATCTCTCCTATCAGCTCTACTCTTTCCAGTGGGATTTTCCCCACTGCATCACCTGAGTAGCTCATTTGGCCAGCCAACCACTGGGGCACTTTTCTCTGAATGGGACAGTCAGGTACTTGAAACAGGCACTGTCTTACCCAGCCTTGTCTTTGGCTCCTTGTCACTGTTTTGTAGCACTCTTGACTCCAAAGCTGGAAAGTCTTCTCTCCCCAGTCTCACCTCTCACTGGCATTTTGTTATACTGAAAGTTGGGTTCTGGGTACAACCACATTAATTCCCTTTCATCCCTCTGCCTTTTCAAGAGACTCTTCTTGCAGGACTTGTTCAACAAGAAGTTGTTGTGCTAAGGTGAGAGCAGGCTTCATAGTACTCTTTTCTCAAAGGAAGGGTGTGCAATGCCCCAGCCTATGTGGGCACATTGCATGTTCAAGTTTGGGATGGTAACCCTGGAAAATATTCTGCTGGTGGTTCAGAAAAGACTGCTCTGCATTTTATTTTTTGTTTCTAAATGTCTATTCCATTTTACAAACCAGTTGGGTCACTTTGCAGTTCATAGTAGGTTGTGATGGTTCTCCCAGCCAAGAGGAAACACTGCAGGCTTTATTAGAGTGTTCTTGAATAGTGTCCCTCTGATTAGAGGACTACTCCCTACACTTCCTTTGCTTCCCCAGGTCCTGATCCTTCCACAGTTTGTGTTCTCTGTTATCTAAGGATTTTAGCTTCAGGTATTCTTCCTAGTGCCTTGCGCTTGTAGAACCAAAGCTGTACTTCACATCCTTGACGCTGGGACTCTGGTCTCCCATTCTTGTATTCTAGGCTTTCTAGGAAGTTTTTCAGGCTCCTTCCACTAGAGTGGAATGCAGAATTTGTCAAAGAATGTGCTTGGGTCTGCTTCAGCCTGTTAACAAACCAGGAAAATGTAGCAAGGCCATTAAAGTACACCCTGAGGTCTAAAAGACCACATGCTGCTGTCCTCTGCAGTGCATGGACTCTGGGTTTGGTGGTCTCTCAGAGCTCCATGGTGCTGAACTGCCACTTCTAAAGCATCTAGCATTAACACAGCTTTTGATAGAACAGTGCCAAAACATCATTTTATGACAGGACTCTGAGAGATCCCCTAGATATTTGATACTCACTTCTTGAAATCGTCTATGGTTGGAATATGAATGTGGTCTTGGTTGAAAGAGAGGAATTGTGACCCAATGTCTGGTGTTTCTCACCATGTGTTCCTTGTATACTTAACTCCAGACACACTTGGACTGGCTATATGAGCATCAAGGGAAAACAAAAGGGGAGAGGTGGATTTCCGGTCTTTAAAACTGGTTCTGGATCAAACACATTTCCTTTCTATTCATAGCCACTTGAACAAAGAAGCAAACTGGGCCTTGTCTGGTAAACCCCAGTACTGGTTCATACAGTCTTTGAACACCATTAAGAGTAGAAGCAGCTTTGTGCCTTCATGTGAACTTTCAGCTTAGAGTTGTTTTGAAGCTTGTCAGGCAGTGTGATTAGACCAGGAAAAGGTGTTCTTTACTGTATAGGGTGATGTTATTTCATGTCTCAGTGCTTGAAAAGCAGAACTGTTGATCAACCCAGCCTGAGTAGTGTTGAGTTTCAACAACTCTCCACACACTACTACCAAAATAGTCTAATGCTTCGTAATGTTGGATTTGCTTGATCTTTGTTTTGCCATCATGCAATGACTGTACACTTCCTTATTTTGCTTTCTTTTCATTGCAGAGCCTCCCTTTCCAAAAAATACAGCACAGCATCACATCACAAGACCACCAACCTACACCTGACAGCTGTATACTCAGTATGGTAGTGGGACAGCTTAAGGTAAACTCCTTCCATGACAGGTTAACAAATGCTTATGTCGTAGGTTTTATTTTTAGGATTCTAAATCATTTGATCTCTGAAAACATTAAAATACTCTCTCGGGTGGGGAAGGAACACCAGTAAGCTTGTATTGGGGCATCATTCTTCTGCTCTTCCAGACTGTCAAGGAACTGCTTATCCCTTCAGATAACTAGCACTAGGTAAGCCACCTGTAATTTGACAGCCCTACGTTCCTGCCAAGCAAATTGCCATGGTTTTTACTGTGCATACAAATACTGGGGGTTCTAGAAGCCTTAGTATTTCCCTTACCCTGATTCAGTAATTTTCAGTGTCTTCTGTTGCATTTAAAAGCATCATTACAGTGTTCTTGGGCAATATAAGCACATCTATTTTAATGTGCTCCTTGATGTAACATATGCATCAAGCTGCAGCTTAGCAGACGCTTTGTTAGCTGTCAGCTCTTCAGTAAGACCATGCTTTTTTGTTTGCTATCACAGTATACAAGAACACAGTCCTGGTGTTAATACAGTTCAGTACTCACGCTTGTGAGGTGGGCTGATGCCAACCTCATGAAGTTTAACCATACCAAGTGCAAGGTCCTACACCTGGGTCAGAGCAATCCCAGGCACAGCTACAGGTTGGGCAAAGAAGATATTCAGAGCAGCCCTGCGGAGAAGGACTTGGGGGTGTTGGTGGATGATAAAATGAACATGAGCTGACAGTGTGCACTTACAGCCCAGAAAGCCAACCGTATCCTGGGCTGCATCAAAAGGAGCGTGACCAGCAGGTCAAAGCAGGTGATCCTGCCCCTTTCCTCTGCTCTTGTGAGACCTCACCTGGAGTATTGTGTGCAGCTCTGGTGTCCTCAACATAAAAAGGACATGGAACTGTTGGAACAAGTCTGGAGAAGGGCCACAAAGATGATCAGGGGACTGGAGCACCTCCCTTATGAAGACAGGCTGATAAAGTTGGGGCTGTTGAGCCAGGAGAAGAGAAAGCTGCGTGGAGACCTCATAGCAACTTTCCAGTATCTGAAGGGGGCCGATAGGGATGCTGGGGAGGGACTCATCATTAGGGACTGTAGTGACAGGACAAGAGGTAATGGGTTAAAACCTAAAGAGGGGAAGTTTAGATTGGATATAAGGAGGAAATTCTTTCCTGTAAGGGTGGTGAGGCCCTGGAATGGGTTGCCCAGGGAGGTTGTGAATGCTCCATTCCTGGCAGTGTTCAAGACCAGGTTGGATGAAGCCTTGGGTGATATGGTTTAGTGTGAGGTGTCCCTGCCCATGGCAGGGGAGTTGGAACTTGATGATCTTAAGGTCCTTTCCAACCCTAACTATTCTATGATTCTATTCTGTGATTCTGTGGTCAAAACTGGTTCAGCAGTCGGAGTGTGGCCTCTGAGATCAAGCACTTATTGTTTAAACAGCTGCTGCTTGTGAAGAAATCAGATTATTTTTCAGGCTGTAATATGATTACATTGCTGTTTAAGTTGTTGTTCAGTTACACAGCTGAACCGTGTAAACTGACACAGTCCTGTTGTTTTGAGGACGTGTTGTATCTTATACCAGGGTCACAGAGTTGTAAATTGATAGGACTACTTATGAAATAAATTGTCCTGGAATCTGCAAAAAATATCCTGTATGTAAAGTCGGCTAAAGGCAGAACTTGCTCACAGTAGGCAGTGTTTATTTACAAAGTGTGAAATTACATAGCAATAGTTAAAATTACCAGAGTTAGTTTTGTCAGGGTTTGGTCCAGCCATGCAGACAAGTCAGGACTGTAAAGCCATCCCGTCTTTAAGAGAAACTGAGTTCAAATAACTCTAAAATTGCTGTTCAGGCTTCCTTTTCCTGTTAATTCTGAATGGCACCTCTGGTATCAAAACATTCAAACTTGCACTGACTGAACTGTTAACTAAGTAAACATAGGACTGAAAGTCTGAATCTGCTATTCCTCTTAATTGTTTTGGGCTGGGCATTTGAGAAGAGCGGTTCCCAGGGTGTTGCATCAATTTCTAAGCCTAACATAGATAGCTTTGGCTCTCAGAACAGTTGCTCCTGCTTCCTAGCTGCATGTTGGATTCCAGCTTTCTTGTTGCTCAATCCTACCTGCACACACTGTTGAGGAAAGACAGCCACACACGACCATGGAAAGCACTGAATTGCAGGACAGGCGTAAAATCAGACATGCTGAGCTCATTTGTCATAGTCTTGGGTATGCACAAAACTCACTGATGAGTCCAAGACTTCTTGACTCAATGTCTTGGGCCATTCACATCTGTACCTGGTTTTGCACAGTCATGTTTTTAAGGTTATTGCAAAATCATCAAGGAGATCACCGCTTGCAACAACGATTGTGTTGAATCCTGTGCCAAGACAGTAAGTTCTGAAAGATTCTGTAGAGCTTTGGGGTTTTCTCATCCATTAGTATTGTCATTGCGGTTGTAGATGTGATCTGGGAGCTTTCCATAAATGCCATTGTGTGGAGTAGTATTTCTTACTGTGCTGGTTTTATTCTCTGAGTAACTTCAGCTTCTTGAAATTATCTAGAGTAACTCAGGGATAGCATGTTATTGCATCTGTGTATTTGGAAAGAACAGAGTGGATTATTATTATTATTGTCTGTCATGGCTTAAGCCCAGCTTGTAACTCGGAAAGCCGCTCGCTCGCTCACTCCTCCCCCCTCTCCTGGAGGGAAGGGGAGGAGAATCAAAAGAATATAACTCCCACGGGTTGAGATAAGAACAGTCCAGTAACTAAAGGTATAACACAAAACCACTGCTGCTACCACCAATAATAATAATGATAAGGGAAATAACAAGAGAAGAGAATACAACTGCTTAGCACCTGCCAACCCGGGACCCAATGATGTTTGCTGCAGCACTGCTGGCCATGTGAAAGAACATTGGCTCTTCACCAAGACACTTTCCTATCCTTTGCAGAGATCTCCAAATTCCAAGGAATGCTCCACAGGCTTCCTGTTTCTGAAATCCCTGATACAACCACAGACAACTTTCCTTCCGTACAAGCTAAAGCCTATAGTGTTAGAGTCAAAAAACCACACCAAGCAGCTGGATCAACGCTTTGCAGATCTCATGCAGATGTTACAGTCCCATCTACCTACCTGATCATTTCAGACATGCATTCCCACAGGATCCTGTCAGACAGGATATGCAGAGATGGCATATTTTCTTCTATTATATCACAACCCCAAACAAGACATGTAAAACAATAACAGCAGTCTGCCAGCTGAGACACAGTTATTTAGCAAACCCATAATTTCTACATCAGCAGGTTTGCAGCTGAACACAGCACTCGCAACAAAAGCTTAGGCCATCTAAGCATTTTAAATGTGCCAATGTGTCTTTACTTAGTTTGGTTACATTCACAGAGTTTCCTGCCTGCTCTGCATTCAGCTGACGTAGCCTATCACAGTCTGTCACGGTTTAGAGCCTAGCCAGTAACTCAGAAGCACGCAGCAGCTCGCTCACCCAGGACAGTATCCACCCCTTATTCCATACCATTCACGTCATGCTCAGATCACACATTTTTCAATGTACCATCACTTTTGTCTCATATATAGAGATATATATACACACACACACACACACAAAGAGAGAGATAACATTCCTTAGTCCATGGACCAATCCTTATAAAGCTACTGAATTCATCCAGTCCGTGATGCTGGGTTCCATCTCTTGTAAGTCTTTTAGAGCCAGAAAGAGGCTGTGTGCAGTGTTGGATTGTTGCCTGCTGATGACAACATGAAACTCATCTCATTTCATCAAACTTGATTCTTTGCTGGGGTGATGATCGGAAGTCAGGGTCAGTCACGGGTGACCTGAAGACATATAGCTGGTGAGCTATAAAAGTTACATAGCAGGCAACAGCATAAAACTGAGTTCATTGACTGTTTTTCTCTAAAATCAAATCCCCCTTGAGGTACACATCAGACTTCCCAATCTTCCCACATTACCAAGCATATCCAGGTCCCTGAGCAAAAGCAATCCCACGAGCAGGTTTGCCTTTACCTGAAGCAGGAATAATCCAGTCTGCCTTCCCCAGCAAGTTCTTTACATGCACCACAGGAAATTAAGCCCCCTCTACAATAGGTAAAAGTTCTAACTGGGCTGGGCCAGCCCTGTGGGCAAATCATCTGGTGTTAACTAACCAGGTGGCTTTAGGTAAATGTGTATTCTAATGCTTGGAAGTCCCACCACCCATTGCTCTCAGAGTAGATTTTAACAGCCCATTGTACCATTTGGTTTTCCCAGAGGTTGGAACATGGTAGGGGATGTGATATAATCACCCAATGACAAGCTCTTTGGCCCAAGTGTCTATAAGGTTGTTCCAGAAATGAGTCCCACTGTCTGACTCAATTCTCTCTGGGGTGCCATGTCACCACAAAACCTGTTTTTCAAGGCCCAGGATAGTGTTCTGGGCAGTGGTGTGGGGCACAGCGTATGTTTCCAGCCATCTGGTGGTTGCTTCCACCATGGTAATCACATGGCGCTTGCCTTGGCAGGTTGGTGGGAGTGTGATATAATCAATCTGCCAGGCCTCTCCATATTTGTTCTTCAGCCATCATCCTCCATACCAGAGGGGCTTTAACCTCTTGGCTTGCTTAATTGCACCACATGTTTCACAGTCATGAATAACCTGGGCAATAGTGTCCATTGTTAAGTCCAACCCTCAGTCATGAGCCCATCTGTATGTCGCATCTCTGTCTTGATGGCCTGAAGTGTCATGGGCCAATCAGGCCAAAAATAATTCACCCTTATGTTGTCAATCTAAATCCATCTGAGCCACTTCAATCTTAGCAGTTTTATCCACTTGTTGGTTGCTCTGGTGTTCCTCAGTGGCCCGACTCTTGGGTATATAAGCATCTACATGACGTACCTTCACCACCAGGTTCTGCACCCGGGCAGCAATATCTTGCCACAGTGCAGCAGCCCAGATGGGCTTACCTCTGCATTGCCAGCTGCTCTGCTTCCATTGCTGCAACCACTCCCACAGGGCATTTGCCACCATCCATGAGTCAGTAGAGAGATAAAGTACTGGCCACTTTTCTTGTTCAGCGATGTCCAAAGCCAGCTGGATGGCTTTCACCTTGGCAAACTGACTTGACTCACCCTCTCCTTCAGCAGTCTCTGGAGCTTGTTGTCGGGGACTCCATACAGCTGCCTTCCATCTCCAATGCTTTCCCAGAATATGGCAGGAGCCATCAATAAACACCGAATATTGCTTCTTTCGGTCAATTCATTATATGGTGGGGCCTCTTTAGCACACATCACCTCCTCCTCTGGTGACATTCCAAAATCCTTGCCCTCTGGCCAGTCCATGACAACTTCCAGAATTCCTGGATGACTGGGATTTCCTATTTGAGCTAGTTGTGCAGTTAGTGTGGCTCACTCCCTGAAGCATCGGTTGCACGATGTGTAGAGGAGACCCTACCTTTGAACATCTAGCCCGGCACTAGCAACTGGGGTTGCAGGAGGAGCTGTGCTTCAGTGCCAATCACTTCTGAAGCATCTCAAACCCCTTCATAGGCTGCCAGTATGTCTTTTTCAGTTGGGGTATAGCTGGCCTCAGATCCTCTGCACCCCTGACTCCAAAAGCCGAGGGTTTGACCTCAAGTCTCCCCCGGAGCTTTCTGCCAGAGGCTCCAGGTAGGACCATTCTCCGCAGGTGCAAGTGAAAACACATTTTTCACATCTGGCCTGGTCCAGACTGGTCCAAGGGCTACTGCATGAACTGTCTCTCATTTAATTTGTTCAAAGCCTTATTTTTTTTTTTTGCTCAGGATCCCATTGGAAATAATTCTTCTTCTGGGTCACATGACAGAGAGAGCTTACAAACAGACTGTAATTTGGGATCTGCCATTCCCCGGAACCCCACAACATCTAAGAAAACTTGTGTTTCTTTCTTGTTAGTTGGTGGAGTCTTTGCTTTTATCTTGTTGATTACATCTGTGGGGATCTGGTGACGTCCATCTTGCCATTTTATTCCCAAAACCTGAACCTCCTGTGCAGGTCCCTTGACCTCACTCTATTTTATGGCAAAACAGGCCTTTAGAAGGCTTTGGATTATTTTCTTCCCTTTCTCAAGAACTTCTTCTGCTGTTTTACCCCACACGATAATGTCATCAATGTACGGCAGGTGTTCTGGAGCTTGCCCCTGTTCCAGTGCAGTCTGGATCAGTCCTTGTTTCCACTTCTGGGGCAGTCGATTTCAAGTGTACTGGACTCCCCTCCAAGTAAAAGTGAACTGTGGCCTGCACTTTGCTGTCAAAGGAATTGAGAAAAATGCATTGAGAAAAATGCAGGGGTGCAGAGGATCTGAGGCCAGCTATACCCCAACTGGCAATATCAGTTGTGGCATGCCGCTTGGATGCCCTTGACTCCAGTTCATATTGAAATTCTAGCAGGTCTGGTATGGCAGCACTCAGTGGTGGTGTGACTTCATTCAGGCCACGATAGTGTACTATTAGGCTCCACTCTCTGTTAGACTTTCTATGCCTAGGATGCATGGAGCCTCTGGACCAGTCACAATGGGGTGCTTCTGTCACTTCCTCCCAGTCAGGCTGATTTCAGCCTTCAGTACAGTCAACTCTTGGGATCCTCCTGTCACTCTAGAAATATAAAAGGGTTCCACACCTTGACAGCTTCATGGCATCAGGGTACACTGTGCACCAGTATCTACTAGAGTCTTATGCTTTTGTGGGACTGATGTGCCAGCCCATCTGACCCACACAATCCAGTAAAACCAGTTGTCCCTCTCAGCCACATGACTGGAGGCAGGATCCCTCTAATAGTGATCATAAGAATGTCCACGTACGTCTTGTAGAAAGGGATTAGCCTTCCTTATCACAGGAGCTGGAGTGAAATCAGCTCTTCCACTCCATCTGGGAAGCTACTCACCAAAGACTGGAGCAGCAACTTCCTTGACAATATCATTGTTGACCCTTGTTTTCCAATTCACGCACCCATTCCTCCAGAACTGAGGTAGGTTTTCCATCCCACTTTCTCATGTCTTCTCTGTGATCCCGCAGGATCGTTGGCTCCATTGTCCCAGTATCAGAGCAACCAGGTGATGATGTGCTCCCCTGGAAGACAGGGGAAATCTTTTTGCATATTCCATAGGTCAGTTGAGGTCTGGGGTTAAGAAGTCACTTCTTCCTCTTCCTCTGATTCACATGATAATAACTTTTGTTCAGATATTGTCCCCTGTAGTAAGTGCATTGGTTCTTCATCTTTCTTCACTGTACGGGTTGCTCTTTGTGCCTCTTGTTTGCTTTTCCCTTTGATTACAGGGGCAAACGATAATAGGCCATTCTCAGGGTGGTATGGCCGTATGTAAAACACTCTGTGTGCGTGCCACCATGCTGATCTCCAGCACAACCAGCAGGCAGGTCTCAAGGGTACCCAAAGGCCATCCAAAACCTTCAGAACTCTCAAATGATGCTGTAAATAGCCTGGTGGGGGAGTAGGGGCTGCGAGGGAATGTCTCCTTCACAGGTGACACCTCCCAAGGAGGGAAGGAAAAAAAAAAAAGTGCAATTGCTAAACACTTCTATTATAATACTTCCAAAAGTATAGAGGTGATGACCACACTGGGAACGCAAGCCAGATCAGTTTCATGATCAATGAGTCTACTGTATTACAAGTCATTACCATGAAGCTCAGCAAAACAAGAACCTCAGCGCAAGCCCCCCAGCCGATAAACACTAAAACAGCAAATACCGGCTGTAAGTAAGATACAACATTCTGAAACTCTGAGATCAAGCGCAACTACTCCACAAGCCAATAAATCAGCATTGCAGTGAGTGATTATTAATCCGAAACAATGAATGATTATCACAAATACGATTAGACACACTCCGGTCGCATCTCTTGTTATCTCAACCCTTCGAGCCCCACGTTGAGCGCCTCAAAGAACTGTCGTGGTTTAAGCCCAGCTGGCAACTCAGAACCATGCAGCTGCTTGCTCGCTCCCCCCATTCTTCCCCTCACTCCTGGAGGCATAGGGAGTAGAATCGAAAAAAGTAACTCCCATGGGTTGAGATGAGAGCAGTCCAGTAACTAAGGTATAACACAAACCACTACTGCTACCACCAATAATAATAATGTTAAAGGAAATAACAAGGGAAGAGAACAAAGTTGCTCACCACCCGCTGACTGATACACAGCAGCAATCTAGCGCTTCCAGATAAATGCCCCCAGTTTATATACTGGGCATGACCTGCTGTGGTATGGAATACTTCTTTGGCTAGTTTGGGTCAGGTGTCCTGTCTCTGTTTCCCCTCCTCCCTGGCAGAGCATGAGACTCGGGAAGTCCTTGGTCAGAGTAAACATTACTTAGCAACAACTAAAAACATCTGTGTTATCAGCACTGTTCTCAGGCTGAAAGTCAAAAGCACAGCACTGCAACAGCTAAGAAGGAGAAAAAGGACTGTTACTGCTGAACCCAAAACAGTTTCCAGCCCTTATTCCCAGACTGTCTTCCCCAGCAAATTCTTTATGTGCACCAAAGGAACTTTATCCCCTTCTACAATGTGTAAAAGTTCCGACTGGGCTGGGCCAGCCCTGTTGGTGTTGACCAGCCAGGTGGCTTTTGGTAAATGTGCGTCCCAATATTTGAAAGTCCCACCACCCATTGCTCTCAGTGTAATTTTTAACAGCCCATTGTACCATTCGATTTTCCCAGAGGCTGGTGCATGGTAGGGAATGTGATATACCCACCCACTGCTATGCTCTTTGGCCCAAGTGTCTATAACCTTATTCCAGAAATGAGTCCCTTTGTCTGACTCAAGTCTCTCTGTGGTCCCATGGCACCACAAGTTTTGTTTCTCAGTGCCCAAGATAGTGTTCCAGACAGTGGCGTAGGGCACGGCTTATGTTTCCAGCCGTCCAGTGATTGCTTCCACGTGGTAAGCATATGGCGCTTGCCTTGGCAGGTTGTTGGGAGTGTGATATAATCAATCTGCCAGGCCTCTCCATATTTGTTCTTCAGCCATCGTCCTCCATACCAGAGAGGCTTTAACCACTTGGCATGCTTAATTGCAGCACATGTTTCACAGTCATGAATAAACTGGGCAATAGTGCCCATTGTTAAGTCCACCCCTCGATCCCTAGGCCATCTATATGTTGCATCTCTACCCTGATGGCCTGCAGTATCATGTGCCCACCAGGCCAAAAATAATTCACCCTTATGTTGTCAATCTAAGTCCATCTGAGCTACTTCAGTCTTAGCAGCTTTATCCACCTGTTGGTTGTCCTGGTGTTCCTCAGTGGCCCGACTCCTGGGTACATGAGCATCTGTCTGCGTGTCATAACTTCACCTCCAGGTTCTGCACCCGGGCAGCGATATCTTGCCACAGTGCAGCAGCCCAGATGGGTTTCCCTCTGTGTTGCCAATTGCTCTGCTTCCATAGGTTCAACCCCCCCCCACAGGCCATTTGCCACCATCCCCGAGTCATTATAGAGATAAAGTAGTGGCCACTTTTCTCATTCAGCAATGTCCAAGACCAGCTGGACAGCGTTCAACTTAGCAAACTGACTCAATTCACCATCTTCTTCAGCAGTTTCTGCAACTTGTCATCAGGGTCTCCATACAGCTGCCTTCCATCTCCAATGCTTTCCCACAATACAGTAGGACTTATCAATAAACAAGGCATATTGATGGTCACTTGTTTAAAGTGTATTATATGGTGCTGCCTCTTCAGCACACATCACCTCCTCCTCTGTTGACATTCCAAACTCTCTGCCCTCTTGCCAATCCATGATGACTTCTAGAATTCCTGGATGACTGGGATTTCCTATTCGAGCTAGTTGTGCAATTAGTGTGGCTCACTTACTCCATGTAGCATCGGTTGCCTGATGTACACAGGCTACCCTTCCTTTGAACATCCAGCCCGGCCCAGGCAACTGGGGTTGCAGGAGGAGCTGTGCTTCAGTGCCAATTACTTCTGAAGCAGCTCGAACCCCTTCATAGGCTGCCAGTATCTCTTTCTCAGTTGGGGTATAGCCTGCCTCGGATCCTCTGTATCCCCGACTCCAAAACCTGAGGGGTTGACACCATGTCTCCCCTGAAGCTTTCTGCCAGAGGCTCCAGGTATGACCATTCTCTCGACTGTGGTGTACAGTACATTTTTTACATCTGACCTAGTCTGTAATGGTCCAAGGGCTACTGCATGAACTATCATTTAATTTGCTCAAAGGCTTGTTGTTGCTCAGGGCCCCATTTAAAATCACTCTTTTTCCGGGGCACAGATAGAGAGGGCTTATAATCGAACTGTAATTTGGGATGTGAATTCTCCAGAACCCTACAACACCAAAGGAAGCTTGTATTTCTTTCTTATTTCTTGGTGGAGACATTGCTGTTATCTTGTTGATCACATCTGTGGGGATCTGGTGATGTCTATCTTGCCATTTTATTCCCAGAAATTGAATCTCCTGTGCAGGTCCCTTGACCTTACTCTATTTTAGGGCAAAACTGGCTTTTAGCAGGATTCTAATTATTTTCATCCATTTCTCAAAAACTTATTCTTTATCACCCCACACGATAATGTCATCAATGTATTGCAGGTGTTCTGAAGCTTGCCCCTGTTGCAGTGCAGTCTGGATCGGTCCATGGCAAATGGTAGGGCTGTGTTTCCACCCCTGGGGCAGTCGGTTTCAAGTGTACTGGACACCCCTCCAAGTAAAAGAAAACTGTGGCCTGCACTCTGCTGTCAAAGGAATTGAGAAAAATGCATTTGCACTATCAATTGTGGCACTCGACTTGGCTGCCTTTGACTAGTTCATACTGAAGTTCTGGCATGTCTGGTACAGCAGCACTCAATGGTGGTGACTTCATTCAGGCCATGATAGTTACTGTTAGTCTACACTCTCCGTTAGACTTTCTCATTAGCCATATGGGGCTATTAAAGAGTGAGCTGGTCCTGCTGATCACTCCTTGACTCTCCAGTGTACGGATCAGCTGATGGATAGGAATCAAGGAGTCCCAGTTGGTGCGATATTGCCGCCGCTGCATTGTTCTGGTCGCGATTGGCACTTGTTGTTCTTCGACCTTCAGCAACCCCACAACAGAAGGATTCTCAGATAGACCAGGCAAGGTGGACAGCTGCTCAATTTCCTCTGTCTCCAAAGCAGCAGTACCAAAAGCCCATCGGTACCCTTTTGGGTCTTTGAAGTACCCTCTCCTGAGGTAGTCTTTGCCACGGATGCATGGAGCCTCTGGACCAGTCACAATGGGGTGCTTTTGCCATTTCCTCCCAGTCATGCTGATTTCAACCTCCAGTACAGTCAACTCTTGGGATCCTCCTGTCACTTCAGAGATATAAATGGATTCCACCCCTTGACAGCTTGATGGCATCAGGGTACACTGTGCACCGGTATGTACTAGAGCCTTATACTTCTGTGGGACTGATGTGCCAGGCCATCTGATCCACACAGTCTGGTAAATCCGACTGTCCCCTACCTCCACCTGGATGGAGGCAGGGCCCCTTTAATAGTCATCACAATGTTGGATACTTAAGTCTTGTAGAAAGGGATTATTCTTTTTTATCACAGGAGCTGGAGTAAAATCAGCTCTTCCACTCCATCTGGGAACCTGCTCACCAGAGACTGATGCTGCAGCTTTCATGGAATGATCATCCCATGGGTTGATATAAGAACAGTATAGTAACTAAGGTATAACAGAAAACCACTACTGCTGCCACCAAAAATAATTATGAGAAGAGAAATAACAAGGGAGGAAAATTCAGTCTTTTAGCACCTGCTGACCGATACCCATCCCCACCAAAGCAGCGATCTAGTCCTTCTGAGTGTTTGCCCCCAGTTTATATACTGGGTATGATGTGCTATGTTATAAAATACCCTTTTGGCTAGTTCAGGTCAGTTGTCCTGTGTCTGATTCTTCCTGGCATCCCCTCCTCCCTGGCAGAGCATGAGACTCAGAAAGTCCTTGGTCAGAGTAAACATTACTTAGCAACAACTAAAAACATCTGTGTTATCAGTGTTGTTCCCAGGCTGAAAGTCAAAAAAAACACAGCACTGCACCAGATGCTAAGAAGGAGAAAAATGACTGCTACTGCCAAACCCAGGACGTTGTCATGATCAAATCCAACTTGTTTGTGGGTTTTTAGTAGGAGAGGCCACATTTTTCTACTCTTCCTGTCTCCAGTTTTGAGTTTTAAAAAATTACGTTTTGATGCCCGGGATTGCTGCACCTTGTTGAGGATGTGTCCTGAAAAATCAAAGTCAATTTAGATCTTTGACTTCTTACTTGTACCCTGTGTGATACTTACACAGGTAGAGAAATGAAAAGATCAGTGACAGTAGCATGAATCATAGAATTATAGAATCAACCAAATTGATCAACCTTTAAGATCATCAAGTCCAACCTCTACCCCAGCACTGCCAATGCTACCACTAAACCATGTCACTGAGGGCTTCATCTACATGGTTTTTGAACAGTTCCAGGGACACTGACTCCACCACTGCCCTGAGCAGTCTGTTCCAATACCTGAACACCCTCTCTGTGAAGAAATTGTACCTAATCTCCAGTCTAAACCTTTTCTGGTGCAGCTTGAGGCTCTTTTCTCTTGTCCTGTCACTTGTTCCTTGGAAGCACAGACCAGCCTGCTCCTGCTTCCATTGTCCTGTCAGGCAGTTTTAGACAGCAATAAGGTCCCCCGTGAGCCTTCTCCAGACTAACCCCCCCCAGGTCCCTCAGCCGTTCTTCATCACAGTTGTGCTCCAGGTCCTGCACCAGTTCTGTTGCCCTTCTCTGGCCCTGCTCCAGCACCTCAATATCTCTCTTGTACTGCGGGGCCTAGAACTGGACACAGGATTTGAGGCGCAGCCTCACCAGTGCCCAGTACAGGGGGTTAATCAGTGCCCTGGCCCTGCTGCCGTACTTGTGCCAGTACAGGCCAGGATGCTGGTGGCCTTCTTGGCTGCCTGGGCACAAGCTCACATTCAACTCTGTCATTTAGCACCTCTGTGTCCTTTTCCATGAGCAGCTTTCCATCCATTCTTCCCCAGGTCTGGAGCATTGCATGGGGTTGTTGTGGCCCAAATGTAGGACCTGGTAGTTTGCCTTGTTGAACCTCATACCATTGGCCACAGCCCATTGATCCAGCCTCTCCAGATCCCTTAGCAGAGCCTTCCTACCTTCTAGCAGGTCAACACTCCCAGACAAATTGGTGTCATCTGCAAATTTACTGAGGGTGCACTTGATCCCCTCATCCACATCATCAATGAAGATGTTAAATGCCAAGCCCTGAGAGATACCCTTAGTTACTGGTCGCCAACTAGATGTGACACCATTTACCACAATTCTTTGGGTTCTGCCACCTATCCAATTTCCAACCCAGCTAAGAATACACCTATCCAGGCCATGAGTAGCCAGTTTCTCCAGGAGAATGCTGTGGGAGACAGTGTCAAATGCTTTACTTAAATCCAAATACACAATGTCTGCAGCCTTTCCTTCATTAACCAGATGGGTCACCTTATTGTAGGGGATCAGGTTGGTCAAGCAGGACCTGGCCGTCATGAACCCATGTTCACTGGTCCTGATCCTTCCATTTTCCTGCACTTGCTTTTGATCTCACTTAGGATGATCTCTATGACCTTCCCTGGCACTGAGCTCAGGCTGACAGGCCTGTAGTTTCTGGGGTCCTCCTTCCTGCCCTTTTTATAGGGAGGTGTCATACTGGCCAACCTCCAATCACCTGTGACCTGCCCACTAGACCAGGACTGCTGATAGATGATGGAGGGTGGCTTGGCAAGATCCTCTACCAGCTCCTTCACTTTTGGGTGGAACCCATCTGGCCCCATAGACTTGTGTACATCTAAGTGGAGCAGGAGGTCACTAACCATTTTTCCTTGGATTATGGGGACTTCAGTCAGCTCCCCATCTCTGCCATCCAACTCAGGGGACTGAGTACCCTAAGGATGATTGGTGTGGCTATTAAAGACTGAGGCAAAAGCAGCATTAAGTACCTCAGCCTTTTCCTCATCCTCAGTCACTAGGTTTCCCCTGGCAACCAGCAGAGGATGGAGGTTCTTCTGGGCCCTCCTTTTATTGCTAATATATTTGAAAAAGTATTTTTTATTATCTTTGACAGCAGTGGCCAGATTTAGTTCCAGCTGTGCCTTCGCCTTTCTAACTTTGGCTTTACAGAACCTAACAACATCCTTGTGCTCCTCATGGGGTGACAGTCCCTTCTTCCACAGGTGATAGATTCTCTTTATTCCCAAGTTCCAGCTATATCTCCCTGTTGAGCCAGGCTGGTCTCTTTCCTGCCAGGTTGATTTTTGGCACATAGGGACTGCCTGCTCCTGTGCCTTAAGGATTTCATTCTTGAAGAGCGTCCAGCCTTCCTGGACCCCTTTGACCTTCAGTAATTTTTCCCAGGGAATTCTGCCAACCAGCATCCTAAACAGGCCAAAGTCAGCCCTCCAGAAGTGAAAGTTTTGCTGACCTTCTTCCTGACTTCTCCAAGGCTTGAAAATCCAATCATTTCGTGATCACTTTGCCCAAAACATGTTCATGACATGTTCATGTCATATGCAGAGAATACTTGTGTGACCACGTATGTGTTGAAAGCCATTTTAATGCATCTCAGTGCTGTTCTAGATACAGTACTGTAACTGGGAACAACTGGGTTCAGTTAGTGCATTGTAACAAGTGGTTCTTCTTTACCTTCAGTTGAACAGGGTGCACTTCAACACAAACATGGAGCTGCATACTTTATTTTAAAAGTTGTCTTCTTAATGGTGTAGTAGTTCAGCTTACATCCATTGGTCTCAAGGAAAACTGAAGAGAAATTTGCACAAGGGAGAGCACTTCCAAGACCACCAGTAGCAGAAGGGAAAAGCCACGCTTCCTGCTTACTGTTCAGTTATCCTTTCCATGGCCCTGTGAACCAGATTCTTCAAAGCCCAGTTCAATCAATGCATATGCTTTTGAATCCGCTGCCATTTTCCAGAACATGCATAATTTCATGTAATGAAGGAGCATGCATAATGCTTTTAATAGAGTAATCAAAGAAAATAATAATGCTAAAATACCTCTTACATGTCCTTTCTAAGAAGTCATTCTTGGCATGATATTTAAATTGATTTTCTGAGGCCTTAGTTGTTTGAGTTGATAGTCTCAAAAATTCAGTGGATACTCACTCATTCTTAAGTCAGCTGGGCACATCTTGTATTTCTTCCTTAAACCATTATATTTTGATCTTGTTTGATTTTAGTGAGGGGAAAAATCCCAAACTAAAGTAGAAAAACCTTCTACTCTCCCTGCATATATTGTGGAATGAAATGCTACCAAATTGTCACAAAGCCTCAGCTTTCTTCTTAACTGCACTAAAAGAGTTCTGAAGAAATCACACAGCCAAGGACTATTACTGTCAGACCCTATTTCCTTTGCCAGAATAGTGTGCCTTAAGTAAGCCTGCAGGTTTGGGTTGTTTTAAGCCTTTGGCCTCTGTCCTGGGTTCAGCAGTAGCAGTCATTTTTCTCTTTCTTGGTAGCTGGTGCAGTGCTGTGTTTTGACTTTTGGCCTGGGAACAGAGCTGATAACACTGATGTTTTGGTCTGGCCAAGGACTTTGTGAGCCTCATGCTCTGTCAGGGAGGAGGGGAGGCTGGGAGGAAGCAGAGACAGGACACCTGACCCAAACTGACCAAAGAGGTATTCCATACCACAGCACGTCATGCCCAGGATGTAACTGGGAGTTACCCGGAAGGGCTAGGAGACTGCGGGATTGGAGGAGATATCAGTCAGTGCTTGGTCGGGCTGGGGGGGGGGACACGGACGGGACGGGACGGACGACAAGTTATCGGTTGCTTGGTGGTGAGGTGTTTTATTCTTTTCCCTTGTTATTTCCTTTATCATTATTATTATTGGTGGTAGCAATAGTGATTTGTGTTATACCTTAGTTACTAAACTGTTCTTATCTCAACCCATGGGAGTTGCATTCTTTTTGATTCTCCTCTCCGTCCCTCTGGGAGTAGGGGGAAGGAAAGAAAGAGGGAGGAAAGGGGGGGAGTGAGTGAACTAGCTGGCTGGCTGGGTTTAAACCACAACAGGCCTCCCTTGCTAGAAAGGGATTTAACTGAGGTCAATTGAAATAATTACTACCCTGTGAAAAGGTTGGGATGTGTATCTGCTCCAGCCCAGCATGCTAATACCAGTATGAACTGTAAATTAAAACAAAGCGACATCTTTTGCAGCAGAGTAATCAGCTGCACTGAGGGGACTGGGCACAACAGGTTCTTAGAGATGATGTCAGAGAATAATAAAGCATCTGAGTGGGGTGCATGTTACTAGCAAGGATCTTACTCTAAGTCTTTTATCATGTTTTGTTGCTGTTCTTCATCTGGGTGCATGTTTGTTTGCTCCAACTAGGAAGGATAAACATCAGTTTAAGCCTGTAGGAGTGAGTTTTATTTGGTGTGACCCTACTTTGCTAGTGTTCATCCAGAATGTCACCCAGTGTGCTTCACCTTGTAGCGTATTTCTCCTGTTATTTTCAGGCAGATGATCACCAGGTTCTAGGCTTCCACCAGTCCTTTTTGTTGAAAAGTTCTCAAGGTGCCTGGGTGTGCACCAATGAAGTCTTCAGACTAGCCCTCCACAATGTCTTACCCTCTGCCTTACTGCTCTTCCGTGCTGTCCAGGTTGAGTAAGGAGTGCTCTCTTCTCTCTCTTCTGTCCCTTGAGCTTGGCTGAGAAGCATGGCTGTGGCTTGTGCCTTCTCAGAGCAACCTGGCAGACCTGTGGCTATCCCACAGAATGTGAATATTGAAGTGATTGTTGCAGGATTAATTGTGAATAACTAATTGTTATGTGGTGTTTCCTAGCCTTAAAAGGGAAAGGCAGTTTGCAGTTAAAATCACTGGATGATTTTGTAATGCACGCTGAACACTTAAAGCACTGCTTAAAGCCTGTTAAATGAGACTTAACATCTGAAAGAATCTGCTATCTTAAGTAATTAGCCTTTCCTTTGAGGTAAGGATAGTTGCAGCCCTGCAGTTTAATCAGCAGATGCTGTGGGGTGCTAATGGAAGGGTAAAACTCTGACCAGAAAAGAGGAGCTGCGCAGCTTAACTTTGATTGCAAAGTAGTGTTGCATCTAATACTCTGACATGACCCACAGCTCTCTGAGCTGTTGACTTTCTACAGTTTGATTCTCCAGGTCAGAAGGGATGTAGAAAAACTGGAAGAAGTCAAAAAGCTGCCAAGATTGTCAGTGTTCTATACACAGCTTGTAGAGCTGAGAGAGGAGGGGCTAAGGGCAATCTGCCCTGTAGGTGGAAAGTAATTGAGCACTTAACCTGAAAGCAAACTGTTCTTGGTGGTGCCAGACAGTGTAACAAATCACAGTGGTTGCAAACCAGAACTTGGGAAGTTCAGATTGGGTACCAGGGAAGGTTCTTACTAGAAGGCTAAAACCCTGGTACCTGGACACCTTGTGAAGTGTCTGTGCTTGGAGGCTTGGAAGACTCCGCTAGACAAAGCTGTGCCTTATCTAGTGGAAGGTGTCCCTACCTGTGGCAGGGATGCTGGAATAGATGATCTTTAAAGATCCTTTCCCACCCAAACCATGCTGTGGTTCTGAATGCACTGCTGCTGGTAGTCCATGCCCATGACAAGCATGAGGCTGGCCTGAAAACCAGAATCATAGAATCATAGAATCATAGAATAGTTAGGGCTGGAAAGGACCTTAAGATCAAGTTCCAACCCCCCTGCCATGGGCAGGGACACCCCACACTAAACCATATCACCCAAGGCCTCATCCAACCTGGTCTTGAACACTGCCAGGGATGGAGCATTCACAAGCTCCCTGGGCAACCTATTCCAGTGCCTCACCACCCTAACAGGAAAGAATTTCCTTCTTATAGCCAATCTAAACTTCCCCTCTTTAAGTTTTAACCCATTACCCCTTGTCCTATCAATACAGTCCCTAATGAAGAGTCCCTCCCCAGCATCCCTATAGGCCCCCTTCAGGTATTGGAAGGCTGCTATGAGGTCTCCATGCAGCCTTCTCCCGATTAAATAAATATCTATGTGTTCATGCTTGCTGAATCACAGACGTAGCCATAAACCCTTGTGCTCAGATCAGATACTGAGGGGTTTAATACAAGGCAGTTGTTGTTTAGACAGCTCTGTCCTATCTGGGAATCAGGAGAAGGACTAGAAGCAGGCACTCACCGCACAAGTGCATGAGGGACATGAGGGATCCATGAAACTAGTACTACAGCTAGCTTTGAGCCACACCAGGCACAGAAAGCTGAAATGACATGCAAAGTCCCAGAAAAGGGAGTTTCCCATGTTAGAAGGCATTTCCCTTTTCCCACAGGGCCTTATCCCAGAGGCCACTAAAACCAAGGGGAAGATCAATCGTTTTCATCTAGTGCACCAGAACTGTTCCTACTACTGCTTTCTTTACAAGGATACATCGCATTATAAGACACAATCCTAATATTGATGTGAATTTAGCAAGAACCATGAAGCTCCATGAAGGTCTGAAATGCACCAAAATCTATAGAATTTTAGAGCATGGCCATGGAACTGCCTTCCTGTGGAGGAAACCCAAAGAACACCCAGAAGACTGCACAATGCTATTGCATCCTTTGCTGAAAAGTGTCCTCTCCCATAAAACTTCTCTACCACATATTACACACACAGACACACACACAAAAAATTATACCTAAGTGGGTTTGCTGGTATTGTTAGCTCACCATCTTAAATTTGGATTTTACCTGCTTCATCACCCTACCCTGCTAAAGCCATTTTGACAGCTGCACTGTAAACACTAGGGACAGGGGTTCACCTTTGCTTTCTGCTATCGAAAATATGAAGTCCTCCTTTTTCATTTGCTTTATAGGAGTTGCTAGAATGGAAATGATATGATAACTGAGCCATCCTGGTCTGCATTAAGAAGAGAGACACTGTATCAAAGTTGGTTGCAAAAATCTTGCAGATACTTCTCACAAGCGGTTATTAATTTCTTACATGAATTCAAACTATTTTAGGAATCCAACGTAACTTCTCAAGCTTATTAATATTTCTTTGGCTCTAGATCTGATTTAAGAAGCTTTTATTGGAAGTTAGTCTTACTCATAGTTCCAGATATTCTCCTCTATCAGACACAAAAGCCTCAAGTTGTGTTCTTCAACAGGTGATCTGGTGTGCTTTAAAATGTATCTCTGAAATGGCACATTCAAAGAAAATGGAACTATGCATGCACACAAGAAAGAAAAACAATTTAAAGAATACAAAAAAAAAGCCCTGTTCAGCTTTTCTCTGTGTAATTTGAAAAAGCCAGTCTTGTCAAAGCTGCGGTTTGGAGTGTGGCCACAGAAAACAGCCAAGTCAGCACAACTGAGTGTACTTCGGGCAGGGAGTGGGAAGGAACAAGTGTCTGTGGGCAGGATGTGAACCGCTTCAGATGGATCTGCTAAAGGAATAATGAGATGGTGACAAAACTTCAACTAAAATATGGGGGAGATAAATACTTAGGTGGCAGTTCAGAGCAATAGCGCAAATTAATTGTCTAATTGTAATGTATAATTTAAGCTTTTAGTAACTCTATGAAAATGTATACAGACTACATATTTATGACAAAAATATGATGACTCCATTTAATCAATGAAATCAAAACTCTCTATGAGATTCAGTTATTTAGCCTGCCAATCTTTATGACATTATAGTTTTATTCCTCTTGGTTTGAGATGCTGTCTCCTTTCAGCTGCTACTGTGCCTGCACAAATGGGAAAAAGCCAAATGATTGCACTGAGGGAACAGTGAGGCAGGATAGATACAAAATGCTGTCAAACACACCACATGAACAGAAAAAATATGCCTTTAATTTCTTTTAGTTCTTGCTTATTACTTGGATCAGCAGTTATGCAGGGGGAAGGAAAATAAATTAGATGCAAGGATTGCTCAGATGACAGTACCCCATTTAAAAAGCCATTGATCAAATTTATAGGACTAAAAATAAATGAATAAAACTGGGATTAAAAACCACCTCTGGAGAAATGTATAGAATAGCCTCCGAATTCTGTGTGTTCTCCTAGCCATGCAGCCGATGTGAATGGTTAGGTATGTGAGGCTTGGGGGTGCTTAACCCAGGCCTCGTCTCTAAAAGGAGAGAGACAGCACAAAAAAGAGCTTTCTAAGAACAAGAATCTCCTAGGAAAAGCCCAATTCCCTCAAAACCAAGAACACTGAATGGGACCCACTCCTCAAAGCAATGCCAAGCTCATTGCCCCTCCAACCCTGCCACAAAAAATTCTATAAGAGATGAACTACCTCCATCTGGGTTTCCTTGTCATCATGTAAAGGAAAAGCCACAGCACAGAAGTTACTGTGGCTGTGTGCTAACTTAACATCTGGTCATCAACACCTGTATTCCTGTTTGATCCTCTGCATTCAAAGCACAGGACTCCATCAGAGTCCTGGCAGCAGGGGTGTGATGCTACGGAGAGGCATGCTGCTCCCAGCTGGGCAGCCTGAGGAGTGCTGGCTGCTCTAAGCCACACTCTCCCCAGATATGCCATCGTCTGCACTGTGTTACAGGAGCATTTATCTTGATGTATCTGGCCTGCCCTTGCCCCTCCTCTCTCCGTGGGTAAAGCACACGAGGTCTGGAAGAGCTCTTCCTCTTTGTGAACTGCTGTGAGATTTCTGCCGGCAGAAAACTGTACCTGGATATGACAAGTGAAAAAGCAGCCTCCTATTTTCTGGCCTGTATTATTAAATGGTGGGTTGCCCTTAACATGATCCCAGATAAGCCAGAAAGTGTTTTGCCATCAGCTTCAGCAGAAGCGTGCTCAAGCCCTAGATACCAAGGATTTGTTGATGGCAAGTCACCTAGAAAATGAACTGAAATTTGTAAAGGATGTTGTTGCTCTCATGTCAAAAGACAGAGTGGTAAGAACTGGGAGGACAGACAATATATGACTGTTTTCACACTACATTACTATACAGATCAGCTAAAACTTGAACCTGATGACCAAGAATGCCTTTCTCAGAAATTGCATGGAAATGCATGATCCTTAAGTGGTTTTCTGCTTGGGATCTTTCTCATTTTCTTTTGATGGGCAATGGTCACCTTTAAATCTGTGACTTTTGATACTGCAAGTAATGACTGCTACCACAAACACTGCAGAAACATATATTAATTGAACACTGCTTCTCTTAAGGTGCTGATGGTGACTATGATGAAGTTTCACTATCCTTCAGTAAAAGAAATCTATGAACTACTATGTGGTTTTCTCTATATATCACTAAATGCTCTACTGTGCTGGTTGTCTGACAGTAACAGACTTGTTACCCTATTTGTACCTTGGTAATGTACTGCTAAATGGAATTAATAGCTTGCTAAGCTGAACTACTTTGCTGTGTTCTGTATGCTTTGCTGGCATTCACCCTGTCCTGTGTAATTTTCAGGCTTCAATGTATTTCTTCAAGCGCATCTCTCAAAGAAAATTCAATTATATGACAGATATAATTTGTATTGGACCAAACCATGCAAATCTTTCATTGTTGCAGATATGAATATTTTATATTACACAATGAGAAACTAAGAGCAATTCTATTTCATTTAGCCATGGGGTCTCCAGTCAAGGATGTGGGGTTTTGCCTAGCCCTTTGCATTGACCTTGGGCAGAATTTCTGAAGTATATCTAAAAAGAAAATATGTATTGTCTATGGTATTCAAAGAAAATGAAGATAGCACTCATAGACCCTATGCTATACAAAGCTCTTATCAGTGAACAGAACTTCATTTTAAAATTACTGTAAAAAGCCAGCTCATTTTCCTTACTGCTCTAGAACAATTTGTTAGGATTGTACTTTTGATAGCAACTAGGAAACATAAAAATGTGGATCCCATGTTCTTTCCTTTGTGTGTACACTGAACTCCCTTTATATTCACATGAGACACATCTATCTGCTCTCATTTATACTACACTTGTGAAACTTGAATGTACAGAAGTCCAGTTCTTTGTGATTTTCCCTGATGTACTCCAGTTGAAATTCAAGCCTTTCTCCTTTAAACCAGAACTGAATTATTAACTATATAACTCATTGCAATGACAAAGTTAAGAATGTAAAATTAAGTATCTAAGAACAAAAATTCCAAGCATATAGATCAAAAAGTTATTCAGAAAAATACGGCTAAGATTTCTAACATATTGGCAGTAACAGAATCCGACAAATAATAAGGGAAATTTATGGATCATAACTAATATGACGTAATCTATGCCATAGAGTTGTACGACTCCTGCATAATTTAAAAACTTACGAAATAAAGCAAAAGTGAGACACTGTATTATCTATGCTACGGGCATCCCTCCTTCTCGATATCTGTTAAATTCATTTAAGAACTGTATATACTGTTTTGTGCTTAATGTATGGAATACTTTCAGTTCTATGCCCTTCAGCATGCTTATTACTCCAGTTATTCCTATTAATTAAAATTATTTTATTATTTCTGAAAAGCTGCTGCCGAATCCGCTTTCCTCGTGTGGGAAATTATGAAAGATTCAAATCTGGCAGAAAATTATTAGTGCAATGTGTTTTAAAATAAAATTCCAAATCAGTAGGTGGACTAGAAAAAGCAGTGACTTAATTTCTTTGTATTTATTCTCTGAAAGATGAACCCTGCAAACTGCTCAATATTTGAAATTTGATCAACTAATCTTCATAACAGTTCTGTGCCTGTATTACAGAGCATGTAGATCTTTCCAACCTGCTTCTGCTTTTGTTTTAATTGAAGGGTGGGTGTCATGAAAGAATTTGAACTGCATAAAGGAAAGCTTTGTGAGAAAAATAAAGCCCCTGTGTTTCAAGCCTCACATCTGGAATGCAAATTTTGAGTTGGACATAGCTGATTTTGGAGGGGGAAACTAAGGGTAAAGAATTTCAGTGATGTTATCTGAGCTGTGGTAAAGATCCCAAATAAAATGGGATAGGATTAGTTTATGCCTTCTAGAGCATCTCAAGTCACTCAGCTGTGGGTCTTTGCTATGTCTTAATAGGACATACTCAGAATTTGGGGAACAGACTATAAATTGTTTACTTTGCCTTAAATATAGTCCAGGATTTTCCTTGTTTTTAAAGTATACTGCTTCTCTATGCTGTAAAGACATAACATGAAAGAAATAAAGGAAGTGTTGTCTTCGTGGGAATTTGCTATCTCTACAACAAGTATTTGAGAATAATTCCCTTTTCTTTTAATTTTTTTTTTTTAATATGTCCAGTCCTGAGTTGTGTGAGAGAGGAGGAAATTCTCCTCGAGCCTAAGCACTGAGAAGCTGCAGTGCAGCTGGGCTTAGCAGAAATGGAGGAAACCTACACTAAAGCTACTAAAGGTGGTAATATCTTTTTTCCAGAGGTATAGTTTTAAACTGTACTCATGTCAGTAATGACATACTCAAATTTGGTGTGAAAACTACTTACACAGCTTGTAATAGATGCCTCAGTGACCTAAGAAGACCATAGGGCAAATGAGAGTATAATAAATGCTTATTAATACTTGTGATTAGAAGTGATTCAAGCTGAAATGATTCTGCCTGGCTGGTTTAAACTAAGCCATTAGAAAGGAACTGACATGAATGTGAATTCATTCCAACTTAAGCATGGCTACAAAGAAGACAGAGACTCTCCTTTTATGAAGAGTCTCATAAAAGTAGGACCTTGTTCTTTCTTTAGCTTGAGAGCTAAAACTGTGGAAACTGCCCAGTGATGCTGTGGCTGCCCCATCCCTGGCAGTGTTCAAGGCCAGGTTGGACAGGGCTTGGAGCAACCTAGTCTAGTGGAAGGTGTCCCTGCCCATGGCAGGGGGTTGGAACTGGATGAGCTTTAAGGTCCCTTCCAACCCAAACCAGTCTGGGATTCTAAAAGATTAAGGATAATGGGTACAAGTTACTCCTGGGGAGATTTCAACTGGACATGAGGAAATTTTTTCACATTGAGATCAACCAGCCATTGGAATTATCTTTCCAGGGAAGTGGTGGACTCCCCAGTGCTGGACACTTGATCTGGCTGGACAAGGGTGCTGGGCCATCTAGTCAGGTTGTGCTTTGCATAGAAAGGTTGGAACAGGTGGTCCTTGAGGTCCCTTCCAAACTAGTACTCTGTGATTCTGTAATTAGTCAAAAGGGAAATTATTAATAAGATACTTTACAAAGTCATATCATAGAATGGTTTGGGGTTGGAAAGGACCTTAAAATCATCCAGTTCTAACCCCCTGCCATGGGCAGGGACACCTCACCCTAGACCATATTGCCCAAGGCTCTGTCCAGCCTTGCTTGCTGCTACTTAGTTTTCTTAAAGATTCCTTCATAGCCAGGAACCTATCAAGCAGCAGTGAGACCATACCGGAAAGCTAGAATAAGTGCACAGGTTTTGGTGCACAGGCTACCTCTTCAGTGTGGGTATGCAAGCATCTGTTCTGGGCTGCTTTAATGGTGATAATACTTCCCCTGAAATAGTTGGCACAACTGCTGCCATGTGCAAATGAACAAGAAAAAGAAAACCCACCCAAAACCAAAAAGCTAGGAGGTGTAGTCAGGTTAATAAATGGTTAAAAGGGTGGTGTCACAGTCAGAGGTTTGGGTGTCTTGAACATGGGTCCCAAGTTTGTAGGCCAGGTCTAGCAGGGGCTGGTGGAGCTGGTCTGATAAAGAAGGGAAGAGCAGTTTTGGTAGGAGGCTTGCCAGACTGGTCAAGGAGGCTTTAAACTAGGTGTGTTGGGGGAGGGGGGCATCATTCCATCTCAACACACCCAGTCAGTTGCCAGAACCTATAATAAATGCTCAGAACAATGTAGACATATTCCAGCTGCTTCAGCCAATGAGCCAGCTTCATTTGGAGCTCGGCTCAGATGCCTCTATACAAATGCCCGTAGCATGGGTAAAAAACAAGAGGAATTAGAGATGTGTGCACGTCTACAGGGGTATGATATAATAGGCATCACAGAAACATGGTGGGATGGCTCCTATGACTGGAGTGTTGGAATGGAAGGTTACAGACTCTTTAGAAAAGACAGGCCTGGCAGGCGCAGAGGGGGAGTTGCCCTTTATGTTAGGGATAGGCTGGAGAGTATGGAACTCTGTCTGGGGACAGGTGAGCAGTTAACAGGAGAGTTTGTGGGTCAGGGTTAAAGGGAAAACAGCGATGGGAGACATTACTGTGAGGATCTGTTACCGCCTGATCAAGGAGAACCTGTGGATGAAGCACTCTATAGACAGATAGGAAAAGCCTCACGCTCACAGGTCCTTGTTCTCATGGGTGACTTCAACCACCCTGACATTTGTTGGAATGATGGTATGGCCCGGCACAAGCAATCCAGGAGGTTCCTCGATTGTGTGGAAGACAACTTCCTTCTGCAAGTAATAGAGGAGCTGACAAGGAGAGGTGCCATGCTTGATGTCGTGCTCACCAACAGGGAAGGGTTCATTGGAAATGTGGCGCTCCAGGGCAGCCTTGGATGAAGCGACCACGAGATGGTCTAATTTGAGATCCTTAGGACAGTGAGAAGAGTGTGCAGCAAGTTCACTGCCCTAGACTTCAAAAGAGCAGACTTTGGCCTCTTCAGGAACCTGCTTAGTAAGGTTCCATGGGATATATCCCTAGAGGGCAGGGGGGCCCAAGACTCTTGGTTGATATTCAAGGATCACCTTCTATAAGCTCAGGAGTGTTGCATCCCAACTAGAAGGAAGTGCAGCAGGAGGGCCAGGAGATGTCCTTGGATGGATAAGGAGCTGCTGAGGAAAATTCAAATGAAAAAAAGAGTCTTATAGAAAGTGGAAGCAAGGACAGGTGGTCTGGGAAGAGTACAAGGATGTTGTCTGGGAAGCTAGGGGCCAGGTTAGGAAAGCTAAGGCCCAGTTAGAATTAAACTTGGCTAGGGATGTTAAGGATAACAGGAAGGGATTCTACAGGTACATAGCAAATAAAAAACAGACTAGGGAGAACGTAGGCCCCCTCAGGAAGCTCTCGGGAGAACTAGCTGCCCAGGATTTGGAGAAGGCTGAGGTTCTGAAAGACTTCTTTGTCTCAGTCTTCTCTAGCAAAGGCTCTGACCACACCACCCAAGGCTTGGAAGGCAGATGCAGGGACTGTGAGAATGAAGACCTTTGGCCCACTGTAGGAGAGGAACTGGTTCGAGACCATCTTAAAAATCTGAACGTGCACAAGTCCATGGGTCCTGATGAAATCCATCTGTGGGTCCTGAAGGAGCTGGCAAAGGAAGTTGCTAGGCCAGTGGCCATCATATTTGAAAAATCATGGCAGTCAGGTGAAGTTCCCGACGACTGGAAAAAGGGAAATATAACCCCCATTTTCAAGAAGGGGAAAATGGATAACCTGGGGCATTACAGACCAGTCAGTCTCACCTCTGCCTGGCAAAATCTTGGAGCAGATTCTCCTAGAAGGCATGCTAAGGCACATGAAAATCAGCAAGGTGCTTGGTGACAGCCAGCATGGCTTCACTAAGGGGAAATCCTGCCTGACCAATTTGGTGGCCTTTTATGATTGGGCTAGAGAACCGATGGACAGTGGTAGAGCAGTTGATGTCATCTATGTGGACTTGTGTAAAGTGTTCGACTCTGTCCCACACAACATCCTTGTCTCTAAATTGGAGAGACATCAATTTGATGAATGGACCACTCGGTGGATAAAGAACTGGCTGGATGGCCGCACACAAAGAGTTGTGGTCAGTGGCTCAATGTCCGGCTGGAGACCAGTAACGAGTGGTGTCCCTCAGGGATCGGTGTTGGGACTGGTCTTGTTTAACATCTTCGTCGCTGACATGGACAGTGGGATTGAGTGCACCCTCAGCAAGTTTGCCGATGACACCAGGCTGTGTGGTTTGGTTGATACGCTGGAGGGAAGGAATGCCATCCAGAGGGACCTTGACACGCTTGTGAGATGGGCTGATGCCAACCTCATGGAGTTTAACCATGACAAGTGCAAGGTGCTACACCTGGGTTGGAGCAATCCCAGGCACAGCTACAGGCTGGGCAGAGAAGAGATTCAGAGCAGCTCTGCGGAGAAGGACTTGGGGGTGCTGATCGATGAGAAAATGAACATGAGCCGGCAGTGTGCGCTTGCAGCCCAGAAAGCTAACTGTATCCTGGGCTGCATCAAAAGGAGCATGACCAGCAGGTCAAAGCAGGTGATCCTGCCCCTTTACTCTGCTCTCGTGAGACCTCACTTGGAGTATTGTGTGCAGCTCTGGTGTCCTCAACATAAAAAGGACATGGATCTGTTGGAACAAGTCCAGAGGAGGGCCACGAGGATGATCAGGGGACTGGAGCACCTCCCTTATGAAGATAGGCTGATAAAGCTGGGGCTGTTGAGCCTGGAGAAGAGAAGGCTGTGTGGAGACCTCATAGCAGCCTTCCAGTATCTGAAGGGGGCCTATAGGGATGCTGGGGAGGGACTCTTCATTAGGGACTGTAGTGATAGGACAAGGGGTAATGGGTTAAAACTTAAAGAGGGGAAGTTTAGATTGGATATAAGGAGGCAATTCTTTCCTGTTAGGGTGGTGAGGCACTGGAATAGGTTGCCCAGGGAGGTTGTGAATGCTCCATCCCTGGCAGTGTTCAGGGCCAGGTTGGATGAGGCCTTGGGTGATATGTTTTAGTGAGAGGTGTCCCTGCCCATGGCAGGGGGGTTGGAACTTGATGATCTTAAGGTCCTTTCCAACCCTAACTATTCTATGATTCTGTGATTCTAAGGTGTACAGTGCTTTTAATTGCTTGTGTTCGCACTGTCCTGATTGTTAGGAATCCTCTGCCTAATGCAGTAAGAGGTGTATATCAACATGGCAAAAAGCTGCCCAGTTCATCAGCCTGTTGAAGAGTGACTTTATTGACGCGTGTCTTGCTTGAGGAGTTTTCTTTCATTCATTTGTCTACTGTACACTTGACCTGCTCATACTTATGGCTTTGTTCCTTTCTTAAATTCTGGCTGTAGTTTCCTCATTCACTTTTTCCTTTATGGCTTTACAGTAATTTATCTTACCTATTCCCCTCACCCTGATCACAGTTTTGCAAGCCAGAGAGTCAGGCTCAATTGACTTTCCTTGGTAGAAAGCTGTCCTGTAGCTGGATCATCTTTCTTGTCCTTCTCTGGCCTTTCCTTATTGTATAATTTTTCATTTATTTAGTTTTTAGTGATAAGAAATGCATGCGGGATTTGGTATGTGGGTGCTCTCTATGCACTTGTGCAGTTTCTTAATTATGGGTTTTAGTTCTCTGTTCCATTCTAATAATTGCTAACCCTGTGCTTGCCCTGATAGCATTTGAGCTCCCAGCTGGTTTAAAAAAAATAAATATAACCTCTCCATTCTAATTTCAGAATCATTTTCCTGAGAGACCATAGCCAATATGTTTTTCCTCTGAGGATTAGCATACACTTACTGAAACCACACTTCATCTACACCACTTTACTTTGTAGGCAGTTATCACTGTGAAATCCTAGCAGTGATTTTAGAGCTGAATGTTGCTTTTACATGCACTTGATCCTTCTAGTGCTCTGGCAGACCTGCTGGTTTGTGGTGAAACTGATGGCCTTAACAAGTTGATCCTCTGTCCTGGGTTTAGCAGTAGCAGTCATTTTTTCTCCTTCTTAGTAGCTGGTGCAGCGCTGTGCTTTTGACTTTTGGCCTGGGAACAGGGCTGATAACACTGATGTTTTTAGTTAGTGCTCAAATGTTTAGTCTGACCAAGGACTTTGTGAGTCTCATGCTCTGCCACGGAGGAGAGGAAGCTGGCAGGAAGCAGAGAAGGGACACAAGACCCAAAATAGCCAAAAAGGTATTCCATATCACAGTTCATCATGCCCGGGATGTAACTGGGAGTTACCCGGAAGGGCACTCACTCAGTTGGGCTCAGTCAGCAGGTGGTATTGTATTCTCTTCCCTTGTTATTTCTGTTATTATTATTATTATTGGTGGTAGTAGTAGTTATTTGTGTTATACCTTATTTATTGGACTGTTCTTATGTCAATCCATGGGAGTTACATTCTTTCCATTCTCCTCCCTGTCTCTTCAGGAGTGAGGGGGGGGGGAGTGGACTGCGTGGCCATCTTGACGACAGGGTTTAAACCATGACAGTTCTTTTTGGCACCCAACGTGGGGCATGAAGAGTTGAGTTAACGACAGATCTGACCGGAGTGTATCTAATCATATTTGCCATAATTATTCATTGTTTTGGATTAATAGTCACTCATCACAATGCTGATTTATTGGCTCTCAAAGTTGTTGCTCTTGATCTCACAGTTTCAGCATATCGGCCCTTACTTGCAGCTGGTATTTGCTGTGTTACTGTTTTTCAAGTGTGGGGCTTGGGCTAAGGTTCTTGTCTCATTGTACCTTATGGTAATGACTTGTAATACAATAGAATCATTGATCATGAAATTGATCTGGCTTATTTTCCCCATGTGGTCACCACCTTTATACTTTGGGAGGTATATAATAGAAGTGCTTAGCAGTTACACATCTTTTTTCTCCTTCTCAGGAGGTCAACCTGTGAAGGAGACATTCTCTTACCCTCCCAGCCCCCGCCTCCCCCCCCCCCCCCGACCATTTACAGCATCGTTTGAGAGTTTTGAATTTTTTTCAGTGGCCTTTAAATACTGTTTGCTGACTGTGATGGGGATCACCATGTTGGCACGCATACAGAGTGTGTTTTGCCTACGACCATTTAATGTGAGTTCAGGAGTTAAGCAGAGTCACGTTTGGGTCTTGTCTGGGTTTAGACGACGATATAGGAAGACCACGAGATTTTCCCCGAGGCTGGACAGCCATGAGTGGCAGGGTGTGTGGGATAGTATGGATAAGTATCTAGGTCAGTGGGCCCCTCTAGTGCTTTGGAATTTCACCACCGAACAAGTGGAAAATTCAGAAAAAATTAGTAAAACACTTAAATGATGTGTGTTGTCATTCTGGCCATACCAGAGACGGACAAGACATGGCAACATGCTGGGGCTTGGCCTATGCTTACAGGGCCTTGCTCAACAGTATCCAGCACCTTAAAAAGGAAAAAAAAGTCCCTGGATCTGAGGGCAAAGCAACAGACAGCGCAGCTACTCCAGTTCCAAGCACAGCAGCTACACCACCCCCAGCAACAAGTACAGTTGCTACTCAAACTTTGGCTGCAACGGATAGCGCAGCTACCCCAGCGACAAGTACAGCAGCTACTCAAACTTCAACTGCAACAGACAGCGCAGCTGCCCCAGCTCCAAGCACAGCAGCTACACCACCCCCAGCAACAAGTACAGTCGCTACTCAAACTTCAACTGCAACAGACAGCGCAGCTGCCCCAGCTCCAAGCACAGCAGCTACACCACCCCCAGCAACAAGTACAGTCGCTACTCAAACCACAGTTATAATCACTGCAGCTAAACCAGAGGACCAATTCGTACCAATGTCAGTTGCCCATGTATGCAAGAGGAAAAGCAAAAAAGAGGCAAGAAGGGTGAAGCAAGATGAAGAAACAATGTACTAACCACCCAGTCCAGCATTTGATCAGGAGTCATCGTCACATGTCGAAGAAGAAGAAGAGGTGACTACTCAACCTCGGACCTCAACCAAGCTAAGGAATATGCAAAAAGATTTTACCTGTCAACCATGGGAGCACATCACCACCTGGTTGCTCCAATGCTGGGACAATGGGGCCGATGGTCACGAACTAGAAGGTACAGAAGCCAAGCAGCTGGGATCACTTACTAGAGAAGGGGGAATTGACAAAGCAATTGCAAGAGAGAAAGAGTCCCTCTGTCTTTGGAGGCGGCTCTTGGCAGCTGTGAAAGAAAGGTTTCCATACAAGGATGATGTTATGAGTTGTTCAGCCAAGTGGACTACTATAGACAAAGGCATCCAGTCTCTGAGGGAATCAGCCATCGTAGAGATGATCTATCACGTCAAGCCGAATAACGGGGATATACCCATAGATCCAGATGAAGTCGAATGTACACGACCCATGTGGCAAAAACTTACACAGAATGCGCCATCATCATATGACCATTCATTTGCAAAAGTAACCTGGAATGACATAGTACCACTAACAGTGGATGAAATGATTCATAAACTCTGAGAGTTCAAAGACAATCTCACCCCTTCCATCATCTCAGCTGTGGAAAAACTGTCCCAGGATCTCAAACAACTGAGAGATGATCTATCTGATATATCCAGCTCCTCAGGTGTACCAACACACGTTCAAGCTATTAACAAAACGCATCCTATTTTTCTAGAGAGAAGATATAGAAGGTATACGCCACGGGCCACCCTATGGTTTTACCTGTGGGATCACAGAAAAGACATGAGGAAGTGGGATGGAAAACTTACTTCAGCTTTGGAGGAATGGGTGAGTGAATTGAAGAGGGGAGCAAGGGCTAAGACTGATCATCCCATGAGAGCTGCGTCTTCAATCTCTGGTGAGCAGGTTCCCAGATGGAGTGGAAGAGCTGATTTTACTCCAGCTCCTGTGATAAAAAATAATAATCCCTTTCTACAAGACTTAAGTGTCCAACATTGTGATGACTATTAACGGGGCCCTGCCTCCATCCAGGTGGAGGTAGGGGACAGTCGGATTTACCAGACTGTGTGGATCTGGATGGCCTGGCACATCAGTCCCACAGAAGTATAAGGCTCTAGTAGATACCGGTGCACAGTGGACCCTGATGCCATCAAGCTGTCAAGGGGTGGAACCCATTTATATCTCTGAAGTGACAGGAGGATCCCAAGAGATGACTGTACTGGAGGCTGAAATCAGCCTGACAGGGAGGAAGTGGCAAAAGCACCCCATTGTGACTGGTCTAGAGGCTCCATGCATCCTTGGCATAACTACCTCAGGAGAGGGTACCTCAAAGACCCAAAAGGGTACCGATGGGCTTTTGGTATTGCTGCTTTGGAGACAGAGGAAATTGAGAAGCTGACCACCTTGCCTGGTCTCTCTGAGGATCCTTCTGTTGTGGGGTTGCTGAAGGTCGAAGAACAACAAGTGCTAATCGCGACCAGAACAATGCAGTGGCAGCAATATTGC
This sequence comes from Neopsephotus bourkii, assembly GCF_033783945.1. NCBI lineage: Eukaryota > Metazoa > Chordata > Aves > Psittaciformes > Psittacidae > Neopsephotus > Neopsephotus bourkii. The sequence continues at coordinate 37,460 of NW_026902178.1, read as the reverse complement.
ACCAACTGGGACTCCCTGATTCCTATCCATAAGCTGATCCGTAGACTAGAGAGTTAAGGAGTGATCAGCAGGACCCGCTCATCTTTTAATATCCCCATATGACCAGTGAGAAAGTCTAACGGAGAGTGTAGACTAACAGTAACTATCGTGGCCTGAATGAAGTCACCACCATTGAGTGCTGCCGTACCAGACATGCCAGAACTTCAGTATGAATTAGAGTCAAAGGCAGCCAAGTGGTATGCCACGACTGATATTGCCAATGCATTTTTCTCAATTTCTGTGGCAGCGCAGTGCAGGCCACAATTTGCTTTTCCTTGGGGAGGTGTCCAGTTCACTTGGAACCGACTGCCCCAGGGGTGGAAACACAGCCCTACCATCTGCCATGGACTGATCCAGACTGCACTGGAACAGGGGCAAGCTCCAGAACACCTGCCATACATTGATGACATTATTGTGTAGGGCGATACAGTGGAATAAGTCATTGAGAAAGGGAGGAAAATAATTCAAAGGCTTATGAAGGCCAGTTTTGCCTTAAAACGGAGTAAGGTTAAGGGACCTGCACAGGAGATTCAATTTTTGGAAACAAAATGGCAAGTTGGATGTCACCAGATCCCCACAGCTGTGATCAACAAGATAACAGCAGTTTCTCCACCAACTAATGAGAAAGAAATACACAAGCTTTCTTGGGTGCTCTGGGGTTCTGGAGAATGCACATCCCAACGTACATTTTGATTGTAAGCCCTCCCTATTATGTGACCCAGAAGAAGAATGATTTTAAATGGGGCCCTGAGCAACAACAAGCCTTTGAGCAAATTAAATGTGAGATGGTTCATGCAGTAGCCCTTGGACCAGTCCAGACCGGGCCAGATGTGAAAAATGTGCTCTACACCGCAGCCGGGGAGAATGGTCCTACCTGGAGCCTCTGGCAGAAAGATCCAGGGGAAACTTGAGGTCGACCCCTTGGCTTTTGGAGTTGAGGATACAGAGGATCTGAGGCCAGCTATACCCCAACTGAGAAAGAGATACTGGCAGCCCATGAAGGGGTTTGAGCTGCTTCAGAAGTGATTGGCAGTGAAGCACAGCTCCTCCTGTCACCTCGGTTGCCCGTGCTGGGCTGGATGTTCAAAAAAGGGTCTTCTCTACACATCGTGGACCAAATGGACTCAGCAGCATTATAGGGATTGATCCATGCACTAATAAATTATCTTTGTCTCTGTGTGTATATGGATGTATATATGTAAGAGTGTCGGAGTGGGAGTCGGGCCAGGAGTAACGACGCAACCTCAATATGAGTATGATCGTTCTCGTTTATTGTTTGCATACACAGTGTTTATATAGGATTGTAAATCAGCCACGCTCCTAAAGCAGAGCTATCATTGGTCCCCAACAACTGTTCACGCGCCTCTCTATACATTGCTATTGGCTAAGCTAAGTTTTACACACATATCTCTACAACAGCAGGGTGCATGCCTTGCGATAAGCGGTGCATTCCTTGTGGCCAGCAAGCTCCTGTTTCAGCGTTCTGCTTACATTTCTTCAACTCCAGGCCTCCCCGGCTCAGCTGAGTCAGAGAGAGTTCAAGGCTGTCTCACTCGGCTCTAATCCTGGGTTGTGCAGGCCCTCGTGAGAATAACCATTGCTCCACAATTCCCCCGTTTTTCTTTTGCACAAACCAGGATGCTTGCTGTCACACAAGGAAAATTTTGCTAAGTGATCTACTAAGTAAGCTTTGCAAACATTGTAATAAGCAAGGTACCAATACAGGCACATCCCGTTTTCTAACCTACTTATTCCTCCCTTCAAGATGCTCATTAACTACAAGGTCAGTTTACCCCCCTGCACAGCTGGTGTTTTTTACCGAGCTGGGTTTCTCACTGACTTTTACAAAACTGGTCCCTGGCCAAGTTCAGCCATGGGAACATAACCCTTGCCTGCCAACCACGCTTCCACAATTTCCCCTTTTTCTTTTTCAAGCATATTTGTTACAATTTTCATAAGGCTTTGCTGAATACATTGAATAATACAAGGCAAACAAATCAAGATAAGCAAAAGTAAGAAACATACAGGCAAAAAATGACTTAAAATACTGCTTAGCCAGGATCCTAGTCCCAGTGATCTTAACCAAGAGGTGAGGTCCCAAAAGTCACCTTCTTTTAATTTGTGCAAGTTGTCTTTGAGTTGTTGCAGCTCCTTGTGTATAGAGCTACTATGGCCTGAGAGATTCATGCAACACGTATGGCTCTCTGGTAACAGGGGAGGCCATCCTTCACATCAAGGTCTGGCATGGCATGTGTCCCCACCGCTCCACACCTGCTGGGTTGCAGCCAGCAGTGGAGCTAAAGGTTCTTCTTGGTGGCAGGCACAGAGGCGAACCCAGCCTTGCCCTTGATTGTGGTAGCAGGCATTTGGTCAGCCTCAGTCCTTGCATCTTGTTGTCAATGCAGTTTCACCTGCTTCATCCAATACCAAGTTGTTATTATGGCAAGGCACACACACAGATTTACATTAGCAGAGTAACTATTACAGGGTGCAGCAGCATGTTGAAGATGCTGATGCCAGCAAGGGACTAGCCAAAGAAATTTCTTACCAGTGGAATTCTCTCACCCTCTTAATTTGTTCCATTACCTGCTTTATAACACTACCATTGTATTAGAATATTTCTATCTTTTGCTTTAGCATTTTCTAGCAGCTACTACAAATTTTCATACTCTGACATCTCTTTTACAAGTGACAAATCCATATAATACAAGGTGTAGTTTCTTATCAGCAACTGGCTAGTAAATACAGGTGGTTTCATACACAAAATCAAAGCCTCTAACAATAGCTACTTTACAAACACACATATTCAAGCTGTTACTTTTCAGTTGCCCTCAAATGATGTTTAGCAATCATTGTTTTTTTCTCTTCCTCTATCTCATTCTGCTTGGGGTATTCACATTCAGCTCCTGCAGCTGAGGCATCAGGTTCCTCCATTTGTCTGTCCAGCTCATGGCAAGGCTTGACAAACTTTGCAGGCAGTCACCATGGACCTGTAGGCAGGAGGACACAAATACACCCCCTCCTCCAGGTTATCAGTTCTTGAGAAGTAGATAGGTTCTGTATCTGCCACCCTGATGCTGCTTAGGTGACGGCTCGTAAGGCTTGTGGTTGCACTACCCCTCTCGCTTTTTCAGTTAGCAGTACTTGTTTCAACCGATCTATCTGTTCCTCCAAGTCTTGGACTCATCCCCAGGTTACTTTAAACATATTAAGCTTGGCTTTGCTTTATTTTGTTTTGTTTTGTTTTTTCTCTCCTCGGCTCTGGTGTCCATCCTGGTCCTTCCACCGGTGGAGCACCGGGAGCCGAATCGGAGGGCAGCTGTGTTTGAACATGGGGACTGAACTCTTATCAAATAACTCCCTTTTTTTTTTTTTTTTTTTGAAGTTGCTCACCCTGCTTTGCATGGCTACAAACGCCTGCCTGCCCGGCAGCAGCTACGGCTGCCTGCCTGCTTCAGCAGCAGCCATAAATATCTGCCACCAACCTCACTTTTGCATTAACCCTCTCTTGTCTGAAATGTTAAACTACTATCTATTAGAAACTTTTACATGAACCCAACAACAAAAAATACACAGAACACCGTCTGCCCTCAACACACACACACACACGTATGGGATCCCACAAGCACAGTCCACACAACTACAATATTTGAAGCACAAAATCCAGACAATCATTACTCCCACTACACAATCCCACATACAGAACGTGGCACAAGGACCCTGTGGAGACTAACAAAAAAAACAGCTCCGAGAAGCATCATTGCAGTGCGAGGTGGCAGGCTCAACCTTAGCAGGCGTCCCCGCAGAGGCTCTGCCTCCCCCACATCGCATGAGGCTTGGGCTTTTATACTGACCAAAATGCACACTCATTCCGACACAGGTGGCCAGCCTATGTTGGAAGAAGTAGCTAGCAGTATTTATAAAGGTCTTCAAAGGTCGATAGAAACCTGGACATACTTATTTTTACCAGCTTCTAGTACATGAGTATCACAGAGAGAATGTATTAAATGAGTTGTATATAAGTCCACAGTCCATCACAGACCTTTCCACTGCAGGTCTTGATGCAGAACTTTTACTTTAATGTAAAAAAGGTTGCTCCCTTCACCTTAAGAAGGACTGAAAACATCCATAAAACGGATGTCCTAAGATCAAATTTCAATTCATTCAATCACTGACAAGGGGGGGCGGCGGGCTGCTGAACTAATTTACTTTACAGTACACTGTTTCTTTTTAAAATGTCCCGTCCGTCCACAATTATAACATCTCATACCTTTAGTACCCCCGCGATCGCTCTAACCTTATTGTAAAAGGGGTTTAACAGCAGCAGCAAAGGCAGTAGCCATGTATCCAGCCTTTTCCTCTGCTGTGCTCACTTTAAATCACATCTGAAGGTGGGGAGTAAGCAACAACTGAGCTATCATACGGATATCATATGGTGCTAAGATATATGCAGAAAAAAATGTGCAGTAATTGCCCAAGTATACAATGATTTTAACCCGTAGGATGTTACCGGTTGACGCACCTCCTTTACTGCCTTTAAATCCAGTGCCTCCCACTCCTTTCCCCCCTGTGGAGTGTTAAACACCTGGAATGCTGAGGGACCCATAGCCGAAAATTCCCCCATAACAATTGCATCTTTGACCATCCCTCGCCAACCTTTAGCAGGGTTATTACTGTAATCCCCTACCCCGTGCCCAACACCCCCCTCGCACTCCCCTTTCTTTACTACTGGATTGTAGGAGGGTGGGGCAGAGGGTTCTGAGGTTTCTTTTGTCTCCAATACTTTAATTTCTTCAGCAGCTGTCGCAGTTGACCATCACTGAGGCTGGATCGCATCTGCCGATGAACCAAACTGTCTGAATTGTCTGAGTCTGAGTCGGGATCAGGAAGGGGAGGGTACAAGTCCGGTTCTGCCGGAGACTCTGGGTCTGGTTCCAATTCCTATTCGGGGTCTTCATCCTCTGGGTCGAAGGTGACCGCGTTTGCACTTTCTACTTGTACTTTTGGACGCAAGCGCCGTTTCACTTTATCTTCCCCCTTATGCTGAGGAGGCTTCTGTGATGCCGTGCCAGGCACAACGGGGGGGGGCTTCCCTCTCTGCCCTCATTTCTTTTAAGGTCTCTAGGACAGAGTTCCATTGGTGTCCACAGTTTTTGCCACATGGTTCCCCCAAAGTCTCGCCATTCCGATACGGAAAATATCAGACAAATGCCCTCAACATGTCCCCATTTCTGGCTTAACTTAATTAATCGCATCAGCCGCTTCACCGGCGCTTCTTTCCCTCTCTTGGAGAGGATTCTGGCAAGCAAGTTGGCTGTAGCTTCCTGATCCATAGCTGCACCTGGGGGTTAGAGAGCTACTCTAACACCGGCTTTCCGCATCTGCCTGGACCTCTTGTCCCCAGCAGGGCTTCCCCCAGCCGATTCTTCCCGCTCTGACCCTCCTCTTGCTGCTTACCACAGTCTCGGAGATCTTTGGTCGGGAACCATCCTCTGCTACCAGATGTCGGAGTGGGAGTCGGGCCAGGAGTAACGACGCAACCTCAATATGAGTATGATCGTTCTCGTTTATTGTTTGCATACACAGTGTTTATATAAGATTCTAAATCAGCCACGCTCCTAAAGCAAAGCTATCATTGGTCCCCAACAACTGTTCACGCGCCTGTCTATACATTGCTATTGGCTAAGCTAAGTTTTACATACATATCTCTACAACAGCAGGGTGCATGCCTTGTGATAAGCGGTGCATTCCTTGTGGCCAGCAAGCTCCTGTTTCAGCGTTCTGCTTACATTTCTTCAACTCCAGGCCTCCTTGGCTCAGCTGAGTCAGAAAGAGTTCAAGGCTGTCTCACTCGGCTCTAATCCTGGGTTGTGCAGGCCCTCGTGAGAATAACCATTGCTCCACATAAGAGCAATGGTATATTGAAATTGTGGGATCTGAGCATGATGTGAATGGTATGGAATAAGGGGTGGATACTGTCCTGGGTTTAGCAGTAGCAGTCATTTTTTCTCCTTCTTAGTAGCTGGTGCAGCTCTGTGCTTTTTACTTTCGGCCTGGGAACAGTGGTGATAGTACTGATGTTTTTAGTTAGTGCTCAAATGTTTAGTCTGACCAAGGACTTTGTGAGTCTCATGCTCTGCCACGGAGGAGAGGAAGCTGGCAGGAAGCAGAGACAGGACACCTGACCCAAACTAGCCAAAGAGGTATTCCATATCACAGTTCATCATGCCCAGGATGTAACTGGGAGTTACCCGGAAGGGCACTCACTGCTCAGTTGGGCTCGGTCAGCGGGTGGTATCGTATTCTCTTCCCTTGTTATTTCCATTATCATTATTATTATTGGTGGTAGCAGTAGTGATTTGTATTATACCTTAGTTACCAGACTGTTCTTATCTCAGTCCATGAGAGTTACATTCTTTCCATTCTCCTCCCCATCCCTCCGTTTCACAGTCAGTTTATCTGTTTTGTTTTACTTTTTAAAGTAAAGATATTTCTTTTCATGTGCTGTTCTTTGTGGAGAGCAGCAGAGCACTGTGAATAACTGTTCAGCTCTCTGACAGGCTGTTTCATATGCTGCTCTAGGTGCTGCTTTTCAATGCCTTGTTTTTCAATGCCTTGTTTTTCAATGCATTTCTCCCTTTTTCTGAAGCTGAATGGACGTGTGATGAAGGAATAGACCTTGAAATGCTCCCAAAATCCTAAATTGAATTGTGAATATGAATGACCACACTGTGGTCGCTATCAGAATATTGTTTTCTAGCTTGGTCCCATGCTGTTGTGTGACTTCCAACTCATTTGGGAATCATTTCTGTTGTTTTGAGGCTCTAGTTTCTGCATGGTGTCTCTGAGGAGACTGCTAAGCATTCGGTGGAAGAACTAGTCTCCATCTAATACTACATTAACAGAATCATAGAATAGTGTTGGAAAGGACCTTAAGATCATCTACTTCCAACCCCCTGCCATGGGCAGGGACACCTTCCACTAGACCATGTCACCCAAGACTCCATACAACCTGGCCTTGTACACTGCCAGGGATGGAGCTTTCACAACTTCCTTGGGCAACCTATTCCAATGCCTCACCACCCTCACAGTAAAGAACTTCTTCCTTATATCCAACCTTAACTTCCCCTGTTTTAAGTTTGAACCCATTACGTTCTACCTTTGTAGTAAATAACAAATATAGCACATGTCCTATGCTAGTGCATGCAGGTGGATTGTCAAACGCAGGAATTCTGAGGCTCTGCTGCAAAGATTCTCTGGGTTTGGAACACCTCACTGCAGCTATAGCAGATACTTTGCTCCCTTTGAGCTGTTCTTGACAGCAGAGGGAGGAAGTACAGTGTTGCTGGCCAGCTGAACCTGCTCTGGGAATGCTTTCAAAGGCTTCAATCAGTGCCTATGTCATTGAGGCAATATTGATACTGACTTCCACAGAAACTCCCTTCTGTCACCAAAGCACAGTACCTAAAATCTGATTTTGAAGCACCCTGGTTTATGCCTGGTTCTCAGGCAAGGCCCAAAGCAGATGTGCGATTCAACACTGAGGAAGGCATGCTCTTATCAGTGTGGTGAAGCTGATGGAATGACATGGCCCAGAGTCTTCCAGAAAACCCAAACTTCAGGTCATTGCATTATTTCTGTGTCCTTAGGCCCTCTGTGTTTGTCTGCATAGTGCTCTGGAGCATAACCTCTGGTTGTATTATTTTCTCTCTCAGTACTCTGCGTCTTACAGCATGTGGCATCACTGTGAATGTTAGCTTTTCAGTTGTCTTATGAGTTTTGGAATACATTTGTAAATAAAAGAGCTTTTTGAACTTTTTTTCCTCTCTCTCTGCAGGCTGATGAAGATCCTATCATGGGATTCCACCAGATATTTCTATTAAAGAACATCAACGACGCCTGGGTTTGCACCAATGACGTGTTCAGGCTAGCACTGCACAACTTTGGCTGAGCTGGCAACCCTGAGGCACCCAAGCTTTTATTTTTTATTTTTAGGTTGTTTTTTTTTTTTTGACTCCTCTCCTCTTACTGGTATTATTCACACTCACAGAACATTCCAAATATCATACACAAACCTGCAGTGCTGCAGAGTATGAGCAAAGCAAGAGCTGTGACCTGCCCTTCTGCTGAGTTTACATTGTCATAGATGACTTTTTTTGTGCATGATGTTTGGAAGTTAGACTTAGCTGCATTTGACAAGATAAATTTGTATTGTACCAGCATGCCTTGGAAAGAAGTAATAATGGAAAAGGTGGTTGTTTATGTACTGACATGATGCTCTATAACCCAAAGAAATGAAAGAACAGCAGCCTGTACAGCCCAGATATTGATTTGTTCAGATGTTTCACTGCTACACAATAAAACCTTGAAATTTTCTTAACAGTTTAATTTGTTTTAATGACTTGGATATGGAGTAGGTGATAGCACTTACTGTGGATGTCCTGTGTCTGCCTGGTATAGAAATGCTTACAAACTGCAGACTGGAGCGCTTGACAGTTGTACCAGGGGAGGAAGTTCTCATATGCCCTTGGCCATACAACTTCTTTCTCCCTCCTTCCCAGCAGCTTTTATAGCAAGACTTCTAGCTTGGTTTTTAACACTAAGTTAGTTCTCAGCTGGTAGATTTTACCAGGACAAATGCCTCAACACCCAAGGATGACAACAGTCACAGCAGCCTGTAGTTAATCTTCACGATGGTCACTGTGGCATATCAAAAACGGACTCCAGTTCTGGTGAAATCTGAAGAGCTTTATTGCTGGCATCCCTTTTATAGTCCACTAAGTGCTAAGCAGTAACTTTCCACTCTGTTACTTCCTTGTCATCCTGATTCAGAAAACTACTAAGGGTTACAAATATTTACATCATTTGGTCTGTCTTTGAATTGCACATCCTGCTTTATCTTGCAAACTGGCTGCTTTGTTTTGCTAACCGATCTTGACACTTCATTGTTCTCTTTACTATTCCCAAGGCTTAAGCCTGACCAGGGCAATAGCACCTGTTTTTTTCTTTATGGTTCCCAAGGCTTAAGCTGGACCAGGGTGATAACACCTGGATCCATTTCGTTAACTATTTCTGTCCCCTCACCCACAGGTCATTACATTCACCCTCGAAGTAGAACGTGCCAGCTGTATTTTCCTCATGGGCAGGACATCACCGCTGCCCTCCTGCAGTTTGTATCCAGCTCTGAAGCTCTGACCAGATCCATGCTCTGTGGGGACTTTCTAAGCATCCCTGTGCTGTCAATGGAACTGGTTGGTAGTACAGCCTTTGATGTGCAGTTTTCCAGGACCTGGTTGGCTGTCGTGCGTCCTCCACCCTGGAGGTGGTAGTGTTCCACCACTAAAGGGATTTACTAATCCCAGACTGGTTTGGGTTGAAGGGACCTTAACGCTCATTCAGTTCCAATCCCCTGCCACAGGCAGGGACACCTTCCACTAGAGCAAGTTGCTCCAAGGCCCCTGGCCTTGAACACTGCTGGGGTGGGGCAGCCACAGCTTCTCTGGACATGCTGTGCCAGCGCCTCACTGCCCTCACAGGGAAGAGCTTCTGCCTAAGATCTCATCTCAGTCTCCCCTCTGGCAGGTTAAAGCCATTCCCCCTTGTCCTGTCCCTACAGGTCCTTGTCCAAAGCCCCTCTCCAGGTTTCTTATAGCCCCTTTAGGCACTGGAGCTGCTCTAAGGTCTCCCTGGAGCCTTGTCCATGTTCTGTCAAGCAGATGAGGTGGCACAGGAGCAGAATTGCCTTCAGACCTCACTGGGCTGTTAGGACCCAGTTTTAAAGGGATTAGCATGCTTTGCTGGGCTTGCTTTTGAAGTTTATGACCATGGCATTGCACTTTTTTTGAGGAAAGCCTGGAATGGGGCATGCTCAAGCCAGTCATGACTCAAATCTGTCTGCTTTGGCCTTTGAATTGGAATAGAACTTTCTTGGAAGATGGTATTAGAACCCTCCTGCTCACTATTGCAACATTCTCATGTTCCCCATTTAAAATTCAGAACTGTTCTGTTGCTGCTTCTATGCTATGAAAGTCGTGCTCAAAATTCTTCACCCAAAGAGATTAGCTCTTTCAGTAGAAAGAGGTGTTTTGTGTGGTTGCTGCTAAGCAAGGATCTTTTAGCTGGAGTTCCAGATCCAAACGAAGCCTGGCAGAGGAGTGAGGATCTAAGAACTTTGCTCTGCTGAAGTATCTGCCCTGCAAGGTCAGGTTATTCCTCCACATAATGAGCTCAGGAAGCTATAAGAGAGCTTGCTTAAAAGTCAGTTTCAAGGGGGAAACATGGGACAGGTGTTAGTTTTAGAACTATCTAAAATGAGATTATTTGAGGTCATTAAAAGCTCAAAGCAGTTATCCCCTGGAAATGGCCATGTAGATTGTTCAGGGGTTCTTTCTCCTGCCTTTCTCCACACAGTCACTCCTGGCTGCTTACTGAGACAAATACTGCTGTTTCTAAATCAGTATTACTTAATATTCTTGACTCCTATAGGAGCTAGTTGGCCTGTGAGGGGACATGGCCGAAGCGGAGGAGGCCTGGGAGGCCCCAGGAGATCACTAACCCCATAACCATCCCACCTGAGCCTTCACGGGTGAGGCTTTACGTGTCCCCCATGGTACTGGGCCTAGCAGGAGTTCATACTGGCAGTACCACCAGGGCCATGGATGAGATTGCCTGACAAAGGAGGGGCTACAGATGTTGTCTATCTGGACTTCTGTAAAGCCTTTGACACAAACCCCCACAACATTCTTCTCTCTAAACTGGAGAAATATGGATTTGATAGGTGGACTGGTAGATGAGGAACTGGCTGGATAGTCACATCCAGAGGGTCGTGGTCAATGGCTCAGTATCTGGATTGACATCAGTGACAAGTGGCGTCCCTCACGGGTCCATATTGGGACCAGTACTATTTATCTTCATCAGTGACATAGTGGGATTGAGTGCATTGTCAGCAAGTTTGCAAATCATAGAATCAAACAGATTGGAAAAGACCTTTAAGATCAAGTCCAACCATTCCCCAGCACTGCCAAGGCCACCACTAGCCCATGTCACTGAGGGCCTCATCTACATGGTATGTGAACACTTCCAGGGACAGTGACTCCACCACTGCCCTGGGCAGCCTGTTCCAATGCCTGAGCACCCTCTCTGTTGAAAAAGCTTTTCCTAATATCCAATTTAAATGAAAATCTAATATCTAGATGGCATGAAGCTGAGTGGTGCTGTTGACACTCCTAGGGACAGGATGCCATCCAGAGAGACTTGGACAGGCTCGAAAGGTGGGCCCATGCAAACCTCATGAGGTTCAATAGCGCCAAGTGTGGTGTCCTGCACCTGGGTTGGGGCAACCCCTGGTATCATTACAGGCTGGGGGATGGAGGGATTGAGAGTAGCCCTGCAAAGAAGGACTTGGAGATACTGGTGGATGAAAGATTGGACATGAGCGGGCAATGTGCACTTGCAGCCCAGAAACCAACTGTATCCTGGGCTGCAGCCAGAGGAGCGTGTCTAGCAAGTCAAGGGAGGTGATTCCAATCCTCTACTCTGCTCTGGTGAGACCCCACCTGGAGTCTGCACCCAGCTCTGGAGTCCTCAGTCCAGTAAAGACAGGGACCTATTGGAGAGGGTCCAGAGGAGGGACACAAAAACAATCGGATGGATCACCTCTCCTGTGAGGAAAGGCTGAGAGTTGGGCTTGTTCAGCCTGGAGAAGTTAAGACTCCAGGAAAACTTTATTGCAGCCTTTCAGTTCCTAAAAGAGGTCTATACAAAAGACTTTTGAGCAGGGCCTATTGCAACAGGATGAGGGGTGACAGCTTTAAACTAAAAGAGGGGGGATTCGGGCTGGATAAGCAGAAAAACATTTGTACAGCGAGGGGAGTAAAATCCTGGCACAGGATTGATAGCAGAATAGACTTCACAATTTTGTTATTGCCCTGAGATCGTGAACCAATCTGCAACTTTTCCCATCATATTTCTTTACTGTCCAGATAGGAGCATTATATTCCAATTCACAATCAATTAATAATCTATATTTTAAAATTTATCAAAATTTTTTAATCTTCTAATTTTAAGGGATATGGTTTTATTCCAATTGGGCAGGCCCCCCTTTTTATTTCTACTTTAACAGGCAAAGCATTTTTTGCCTTACCTGGAACTTCAGTAAGGATTTCTTCTATTTCAGGGAGGTCCTCCTGTTTGCTTTTTCTGTTGAATTAAAGATAAACTCAAAACTGCAATTAATTGATTGGTTTTAACTCTGAATTCCATTTTGCCTTCTTTAAATGTTGCTTCTTGCCCTAATGAAGATTTTGGAGAATTTGGCATGCATAAAAAAAAAAATTTATGCATTCCTATTTGTTATCCCAATTTGTACTTTAAGGGTTGCGTCGTTTTGCACTATTTTTTCTTTTCTTCTTCTTTCGGGGGCTTTTTCTTTTTTTTTTTTTTTTTCTTTTCCTTGGTGGCCAGTAGCTCCCACATCTGTAACAAATTCTTTTCCCTTTGATTTACCGTCAAATAAGTTGCTCCTACATCCACTAAAATTCCACTTTCTCCTTTGTAATCACGTCTCCTCAGACTTCTTTGATACTTTTACAAACACGTTCTCAGGTTCTTCTCACTTCCCAAGAACTCCTCAGGACTCTCTGGCTCCACCACAGATCAATCCACTTATCTTAGTTCCAAGAAATGGACAGCCAGAAATTTCTGATTGTCCAGAACAATATCTAGCCCACCGGAATTTTGTGTGACTAAAATAAAAAAATAAAATAAAAAAAAAAAAAAAAAAAAAAAACAAACTTTGCAGTAGACACGTTGTCACCACATACTGTTACAGTCACACAGCCACAATATCCACGTGAAATGCAGCCACTCTCCCACAAGGCACACAGCCACAATGCCACCGTCACGTCCACTTAGCTCCCACAAGGTCCACAATGCCACCGTCACGTCCACTTAACTCCCACAAGGTCCACAATGCCACCGTCACGTCCACTTAGCTCCCACAAGGTCCACAATGCCACCGTCACGTCCACTTAGCTCCCACAACGCCACACACAGGGCAACTTCCACAAGGCACACAGCCACAATACTACCGTTACGTCCACTTAACTCCCACAAAGCACACAGCCACAATACCACCGTCACGTCCACTCAACTCCCACAAGGTACCCACGCGGAATGTCACCATCACATACAGTTACACTCCCACAATACCACCGTACACTTCACTCCCACAAGGCACACATAGAATCTTTTCTTGGTGTCTGGTGTGAAGCTAGCCAACGTAGGAGGGGCAGTTGCTCCCTCCCCTAATTTTAAACTACCTTTAGTTACAAACAAGACACACAAGACAACAGACAGGAAACATAAACACTTCGTCCGTCTCCGGCCGCTCTCCTCGCGGAGAATACGGAACCGCAGATTAGGACTCCGCACTCGCTTCGTAGCTATGCCACGTCTCAGTCATACAAGGGTACACACGGCATCCCATACATTCACACAGCGGTTTCGCTTACCCTCCTCTTGGCTCCCGAAATCTGAGATGCAGCCAAAACCTGGAACTCGCTTAGTTTACGGCAGCCCCTGCTGGGGAGTTTCTGAACTCACCCGACCCACCACCAGGGTCGCTAGCGGCCGCTCTGTCGGTCGGCGAGTCCGTTTGCAAGCCCTACCTACCAAGGGGAACTACGCTGTGCGCCAGACGTCTCTGCGCGCCTTACCAGCAGCCCCGGGTCAAGCGTACGACTTATAGACCCCCAAAATTACTAAAATAAATTTCAAGCATACCGTTTTTCCGCAGCCGGCACAGGTTTTTGTCTGTCCCTGCAGTGAGCGGACGAGAAGCGGAGCTCCTCCAGGCAAGCGGCCTGGGGCGCCCAGGATATCCGTCTCCCAGCCGGTCCTGCAGTCGACAGAGATCTCCTGCCTGGCTCGCCAAATTGATAGCGGAATAGACTCCACAACTTCGTTAAAGTTGTAAAGTAGGTATGCTTTATTCAGCTGAAGACGCACGGGGGATTGGTCCTCCAAAAGTCATGCGTGCCTCAGTGTTGTTTCCCTCTACATTTATCCTCTAAAGTTACAAGGTTGCACAATACGCCTATACATATTCATATTCTATCCCCGCTTCGTATTATAATGACCTAGAAAGTCCTCTGCGCCTGCGCAGTGCCCCCTCTGGTCATGGGCAGGGGTCTCAAGATGAAGTAAATGAGTCTTCCTCTTGTGGGTAGGGGTCTTCAAGATGAAGTAAATGAGTCTTCCTCTTCTTGAACTTGTCACCTTTTAGTCTTCACACATATGGTCTTAGGGTTTGGTCGGTGCCCCAGCCATAAACCATCTGCTTCTTCCCGTATCCGGCGCCTGCTTTTCCTTATCAATAGCTACTTATCATTATAATCAGGTGTCTGCTTATCAATAGGACCAGGTGCCTGCTTTTGCTTATCAATAGGACTTGGTGTCTTTGTTCTGCTTAGTAAGCACTTACAACAGACAATACCTTGTCTAGGCAAGTAAATTCCTCTAACACAAGTAAATTCCTCTAACCCCCCCTGTACAACCCCCCTGTACATTGGTCAACCCCCCTGTACATTGGTCAACCCTCTGCATCAGCAGAGCTATATTAATTTCACATTCTGCCTGGCACTCCGGGTGGTTTCTTAAAGTGAAAAACATATCTGTATATAGTACTTAATCCCATTTTCCTGGCCACCTCAAAACCAACATTCATTGTAACAATGTATTATAATTCAGAGTTCCATTTTTAGGCCATTTCTCCTGATCTTCCAAAGTATATAAAGGCCACCATTGGTTACAATATTTTATCAATGTTTTCTTGTTTACCGAGCCCCCAGAAGACCCTCCCAGTTCTTTCCAATGTGCCAAAATGTAACCCAATGGGCTTTTCTTCAGAATTCCCTTGTTTTGACCGGCTCCCATTTCAAACAATCTTTTACAAATCTCTATAGCTTCTCTTTCCCAGTGCTCTGCAAATGCACTTAAAAAATATGAGAGCACCTACACACGAATTTTATGATATTCTCAGGGGGTTCAGTAAAATAATATCTCTGGGTTCTGCAGATCAACTCCCCTGTTGTTAGATTATAGTTTCGGTTCCATCAAAATTTACACTGTCCTAGTATCCACGGAAGTTCCACTGTTCAAAAGTTATTATGCACCCATATGTGAGGCTACAAGCCTCTGTTACTGAATGTAAAGTCCAGGTCTCAAGAGTAGGACTACAGATATTAGAGGTTATACTTCTGTTATACAGCCACTGGGGCGCAGAGGGAACTCTTCTTAACACCCCCCCCCCCCCCCCCAGTAGCAACAGTTTACTTTTGTCTGCTCCTCCCCCACCGCTTAAGCACTGTAATCTTTAACAGACATATACACACACAAAACACTTAGACACAACACAAAACAAAGACGCTTTGTCCGTCTCCGGCCGCTCTCCTCGCGGGGAACACGGAACTGCAGATCAGGACTCCACAGTCGCTTTGTAGCTATGCTACGTCTCAGTCACACAAACACAAACCACTTGCATTCGGGATCCCCCACACTTACACTGTGTCTCGCTTCACCAGAGGCCGTTCGCACTCTTCAGTGAAACCTGAAGCTCGATTCAGCCGCTCTATCGGTGGGCTCCCTTAGCCCGGAGCTCTTTTAGGACTCATCAAATACAAACTGCTGTTCTATCAGCAGACGAATCCCTGGACTCACCCGACCCACAACCAGGGTCGCTAGCGGCCGCTCTATCGGTCGGCGAGTCCCCTGCTTGCAAGTCCTACCTTCAAGGGGAACTACGCTGTGCGCCAGACATCTCTGCTCGCCTTACCAGCAGCCCCGGGCCAAGCGTATGCCTTACAGGCCCCCTATAAGTCCTAGGACAATTACAAACCTAAATTCCAAGCATACCGTTTCTCCGCAGCCAGCACAGGTTGTTGTCTGTCCCCGCAGTGAGCGGACGAGGAGTGGAGCTCCTCCAGGCAAGTGGCCTGGGGCGCCTAGGAGGTCCGCCCCTCTGCCGATCCTGCAGCCGAACAGAGGTCGACTGCCTGTTATAAAAATTCCGTCTTGGCCATGATCTGATTTAATTAATTTTTTATTACAATTGATTAATATCGAGAGGCAATAAGCAAGCAGCGCTGGATGCGCCGGGGAGTCTCTGCTCCACCCAAGACGCACACCGAGATTTCTGGGGTACAGTCTCTTATACTCCTCGGTCTTGGGTTTCAACCAATCCTGTCATCTCCTTCGCCCAAATATCGACGTGGTTCCTTTTCATTGTTCTCCTCCTGTTGCTGGGGTCTTATCTTTGGGTGAAGAAACTTCTTAAAAAGTTATTGAATTCCTTGGCAATACATTAACAGGGGATGTCTGTCACAAGCTTAACCACCATCTTAGCCCCCCTAAATTCCATTTCTTATATAGTTACTTATTCAATACACAAGTTTCAGCTCATCCTGTAACAGAAGGTATCTCTTGATTACCTAACCCCCTCAAGGCATTCAAGCAGTTAAACAAAGTACCTCTGTAATTAGCAAAGCGTTTGAGACATTCAAGTAGTTAAACAAAGTACCCCTTAAAGTAACAAAGTGTTTGATTAGGAAGGATTATTCCTTTGTTCCTTCTTCTCTTTCATCATTGTATTGACAGGAACATCTATCTTAATCTGATCATTCCTATACATTCTACACATGATTTTTGATTCCACCCAAAGTACAATGATGGCAAGGACTCCTAAGTTGCTGACAGGAATCATTCCTATATACCGCACATGCCTGGCACGCCAAAGTGATAGCGAAATAGACTTCACAGCTCGTTAAAGTTGTAAAGTAGGTATGCTTTATTCAGCTGAAGACGCACGGGGGATTGGTCCTCCAAAAGGCATGCGTCCCTCAGTGCCGTTTTCCTTCTACATTTATCCTGTAAAGTCATACATATGTATTAGGTCGCACAATACGCCTATACATATTCATATTCTATCCCCGCTTCGTATTATAATGGGCTAAAAGGCTCTCCACGCATGCGCAGTGCCTCCTGGTGGTCTTGGGCAGGGGTCTTCAGATGAAGTAAATAGTCTTCCTCTTGTGGGTAGGGGTCTTCAAGATGAAGTAAACGAGTCTTCCTCAGGCTTGAACTTTTTACCTCTGGTCCTCATGAATGCTCTTTAGGAGCTGGATGGGTCTGGTCTATGTCCAGCTGATTTAATGTGCTATTCTCTTCATTAGGAGGTTCTGTCCTGGTACTGCCTGATAAGGCATCTGCTAAGCTTGTCAAACAAGCTATAACTTAAGCAGTACCCCCTTGTACAACCCCCCTGTACGTTTTATCTAACCCCCTTGTACAACCCCCCTGTACACAATAGGTCACATCAGTTTCAAGGATGTCCAAAGAAGCTGTGGCTGCCCCATCCCTGGCAGTGTTCAAGGCCAGGCTGGACAAAGCTTGGAGCAATCTGCTCTAGTGGAAGGTGTCCCTGGCCATGGCCATGGCAAGGGGTTGGAACTGGATGAACTTTAAGGTCCATTCCAACACAAACCAGTCTGATTTGAGATGCCTCGAAAGGAGAAACCAGTGTAGACCCTTGAGCCATGCAGCAACCAACTCCTCCACCAATTCCAATCCCGACACTGCTTTCGCTGAGAAGAGAGACCAGGTTCAGGATAGCTCCTCCCATACTGCCCCTGAAACCCTTTATCCCGGTGGCGGTTTCTGTTTCACCAATCTGGGCTTGTGCCGGAGGCGGAAATATAGATGGTGGCATGGGCAGCTCAGCGGCTGTAGTGTGGGAGGTGGCTGGGCAGGCAATGAGCTGGGCAGGGTTATGTCCCGTTTCCTCCTACCCCGTAGTCGCCGCTACTGTTTTCCAGCATCGGTGTCGAGAACGTGACCCAGCACCTGCAGGACATCCTCAAACTGGACCAGCCATGAGGTGAGGGACCAGCACCGGGGGGGTGCGGGAGACCGCCGGCAACAGGCCTGGCCTGGCTGGAGCCGCCGCGCTGCCTTGTCCTGGGCTGCAGGACTCTCCCAAGCAGGGTCTCTGGGGCCGGGCGGGGCTCGTCTCCTCCTAGGGTGCCGGCGGCATCCTCCTCTGCCGGAACTGTCACGCCTAGGGTGAGGGACCTGCTGCTGCCCCTGAGGTATGCTCGGGGAGTGTAGCTGGGTGAGGAGAAGAGCAGAAACCCGGTGTGAGGGGCCTCGTTGGTTGGGGAGGGCTCTCGTGGCTGAGCAGAGTGGGAGCAGTGGGGAGACAAACCTCACTGCTGCGGCTCTCTGGGCTCTTGTTATCCTGGAGGTATTGCTCTGGGAGCTGTCAATGATGATCTCCTCCACCCAAGCCTCCTTCTTTTATTCAGAACACTTGAACTTTTCCCCAGATGTCTTATTGGACTCAGTGGAAGGGGCTGCTAGGCATCTTTGAGGTCAATGCCATCTTAATTTTACAATCCCAGACTGGTTTGTGTTGGAAGGGACCTTAAAGCTCATATAGTTCCAACCCCCTGATATGGGCAGGAACACCTTTCACTAGAGCAGGTTGCTCCAAGCTTGTCCAGCCTGGCCTTGAACACTGCCGGGGAGCCACAGCTTCTCTGGGCAACCTGTGCCAGTGCCTCACCACCCTCACAGGGAAGAGCTTCTTGCTTTCCACAGGCTTCTTGCTCCCCTTTTTGATTGTGAACTGGGATCATAAATACCTCTTTTAAAATTAATTTGAGTGTTCTTCCTTTGTTTTGAGCTATTCTACTTCTCTGGTCAGAGTTCAGTAGACTCCCTTCTACCTGTAAAAACATTTGTGGTGAACAGCAGCAGGCTTGAGAATCAGTTGTCCAATGCTCTGTACTTGAAAGACTGAAAAATCAGAGCAGAGATGGGGAGCACCTGTTTCACAAGCAGTTTCTGAGATGAAGGGATATGTCATGTTTGGGGAATGGTTGGAGTTTTTTTCTGTTTTCTGAGGATGATTTGACTTTCCTGTGAAGCAGCTTTCTTGGTGGTTGAAGCAAAGGTGGTATTTATTGAGTGTGGCTCCTTTCTTTTAATTTCTCTTCTTTCCTATTCATTCCTATGCCAACTCTAGCACCCAAGAAGACAGTTGAGAGGAAAAGGAGCAATGGGACAGTAAGTCAAGCAGTAAGGAACCTGTGCTTGTTCTCAGCAGAAATCACTGTCTGGGTAATAGCAGATAGATTTGAAAGAAGTGCACATAATAAGGTGAAGAGCAAGAGTTTGTTAACTGAAAGCCTCTGAAAATCCTGTTAGGATGTCAGGAAAGGGAAGCTGGGGGTCCTTCAAGATTTGTGAAAGAGAATATAAGCATCCTCATGAATTGAATGTGTAAGGCTGGTCCTGTCTGGTATCAAGTTGCTGTGGTCAAAGTCCTCTCTAGTTGTGGTTTCTGTAATACCCTGGATTTCTGTCATGTTTTAAGCCCATCCAGTAACTCAGAACCATGCAGCCTCTTGCTTATTCCCCCCTTTTCTTCCTGCTCCTGGAGAGATTGGGAGGAAAATGGGAAGAATGTAAACCCCATGGGCTGAGATAAGAGCAGTCCAGTAGCTAAGGTATAATACAAAACCACTACTGCTACCACCAGTAATAATAATAAGGGAAATAACAAGGGGAGAATACAATTGCTCAGCACCTGCCAATCTATACCCAGCCTGACCTGAGCAGTGATCTGAGCCTTCCGGGTAACTCCCCCCAGTTTCTGTCCTAGGCATGGTGTGCTTTTGTATGGAATGTTACTTTGGGTCAGGTGTACTGTCTCTGCTTCTTCCTGCTTCTTGTGCCCCTCCTCACTGGCAGAGCATGAGACTGAAAAGTCTTTGATTGGAGTAATCATTACTTAATGAAAACTGAAAACATGGGTGTGCTATCAGCATTGTTTTCAGACTAAAGCCAAAACACAGAACTGCACCAGCTACTAAGAAGGAGAAAAATGTTACAGCTGAACCCAGGACAGTATCCACTCCTTGTCCTATTGCTACAATCCCTGATGAAGAGTTCCTCTCCAGCATTCTTATAGGCCCCCTTCAGATACTGGAAGGCTGCTGCGTTAACCACTATACCACCAACGCTCACCTGGAAGACACCTGAAAACTGTTCACATATTCCACAGCTTGGTCAAGGTTGGGGATTGAGAAGTAACCTCTTCTTCCTCTTCCTCTGATTTCTGTTGTAATAACCCCTGTTCAGATGATGTCCCTTGTAGTAAGTGCACTGGGTCTTCATTTTTCTTCACTGCACAAGTTGCTCTTTGTAGCTCTCATTTGCTTTTTTGCCTTGCTTATAGGGGCACCCAATATTGGCATGGGTTGGTCCTTTGATTTAGCTGTAGTGTCTGTTTCTGTGGCTGGAGTGGCTGCAGTGTCTGTTGTTGGCATTGGAATGCCTTTTGTTAATAGCTGAGACATGGGTTGGTACACATGAGGAGCTGGATAGATCAGATAGATCGTCTCTCAATTGTCTGAACTCCTGGGACAGTTTTTCCACAGTTGAAATGATGGAAGAGGTGAGATTGTCTTTGAACTCTCAGAGTTGACGAATCATTTTATCCACTGTTGGTGGTGCTATGGCATGCCAGGTTATTGCTGCCAATGATGGTGAACTTCTTGTAAATTTCTGCCACATGGGTCATATGCATTTGACTTCATCTGGATCTACAGATGCATTCCCATCATCCAGCCTGCGATAGATCATCTCTACAATGGCTGATTCCCTCAGAGACTGGATGCCTTTTTCTAGTGTAGTCCGCTTGGCTGAATGACTCATAACATCGTCCTTGTGTGGAAACCTTTCTTTCACAGCTGCCAATAGCTGTCTTGAAAGACTGAGAGACCTTTTCTCTTTTGCAGTTGCTTTGTCAATTCCCCCTTCCCTAGGAAGTGATCCCAGCTGCTTAGCTTCCCTACCTTCTAGTTTGTGACTGTCGGCCCCATTGTCCCAGCATCGGAGCAACCAAGTGATGATGTGCTCCCCTGGATGACGGGTAAATTCTTTTTGTGTATTCCGTAGGTCGGTTGAGGTCCAGGGTCAAGAAGTTGCCTCTTCTTCTTCCTCTGATTCATGTAATAATAAATTTTGTTCAGATGCTGTCCCCTGTAGTAAGTGCATTGTTTCTTCATCTTTCTTCACTGTATGGGTTGCTTTTTGTGCCTCTTGTTTGCTTTTCCCCTTGTGTACAGGGGCAACCAGTACTGGCACAAATTGGTCCTCAGTTTTATCTGCAGTGATTATCACTGTGGTTAGAGTAGCTGCAGTAACTGTTGTTGAGGTTGGTGTAGCTGCTGTGCTTGGGGTTTGAGTAGCACCAGCAGCTGCGTTGTCTGTTGCTGTCAGAGTTTTAGTAGCTGCTGTACTTGTCACTGGGATTGATGTAGTTGCTGTACTTGGAGTAGATGCATTGTCTGTAGTCAGAGCTCGAGTAGCTGCTGTACTGTTCACTGGGGTTGCTATAGCTGCTGTGCTTGGGGGTTGAGTAGCTGTTGTCTGTTGCTTTGCCATCAGATCCAGAGGTATCTTTTTCCTCTTGAAAGTGATGGATAGCACTGAGCAGGGCTCTAGGTGTAGGCCAACCCCAGCATGTTGCACTTCGTCTCAGAGTTTCAGCATGTTGCATCTTGCAGCCAGTATTTGCTATTTTAGTGTTTATCAGCTGGGGGACCTGGGCTAAGGTAGCACCTGCTGACTGGTACCCAGCCTGACCCAAGCAGTGATCTGGGCCTGTTGGGTAATTCCTTCCAGTTTCTATCCTGGCCATGATGCGCTGTGGTATGGAATACCCCTTTGGCCAGTTTGGTTCAGGTGTTCTGTCTTTGAGTCCTCCCAGCTTCCTGTGCCCTTCCTCCCTGGTAGAGCATGAGAATGAGAAAGTTCTTGATCAGGGTAAGCATTACTTAGCAGCAACTAAAAACATTGGTGCTATCAGCACTTTTCCCAGACTAAAGCCAAAATAGCACTGCACCAGCTACTAAGAGAAAAATAACTGTTACAACTGAACCCAGGGCAACTTTTCAAGAATGCTTTGGTCTGGCACTTGTTTCAGTTAATCTGAATTGCCAGCTTAGTCTTTCTGATCCAAGACTATTTGCTCCTTGAACCTGGGAAGTTCCTCATGCCTGTTCTTTGTTTTTCTGGGGGTTTTTTGGTTTTTTTTTTTTGTTTGTTTGTTTGTTTGTTTGTTCTTTTGTCTGCTGGGTTTGTTTATGTAAGAAAAGAGCCATGACTTACCTTGTTTCTGTGGAGATAAGCTTCCTACATGGGTCTCTTAACACATCCTTTTTGGAGAATAATACTTTTCCCAATTAATTAAGCATGTTCTACCTGACAGTTTTTGTCAGGTTCTTCTAGTCTATCTGGAGGTAGTCTATTTTGCACAATGCAATTTCTTTTGAATGGATAACGTGCTCAGTTGGTTGTGGTTTTCCCTAGGCTCAGTGGATGAGAACCAGAGACCATCACTTTCATGTAACAGAGACCTGAATGGACTGCTGGTGCCTTCCCCATCGTGCCTGGAGAAGGTACCTTCTCTGGCTAAACCAGTGCATCAGAGCATTTCTCTGGGAGCCCTACAGGAGAAACAAGTCATGTAAGTTTTCATGGAATTCCAGACTGGTTTGTGTTGGAAGGGGCCTCAATGCTCACCCAGTTCCAACCACCTGCCACAGGCAGGGACACCTTCCACTAGATCAGGTTGCTCCAAGCCCCATCCAACCCGACTTTGAGCATTGCCAGGGATGGAGCATTTACCACTTCTTTGGGCAACCTGTGCTAGTGTCTCACCACCCTCACAGGGAAGAACTTCTTCCTTCTGTCCAACCTGAACTTCTCCTGTTTCAGTTTAAACCCATTACCCCTTGTCCTGTTGCTATGTTAAAGAAAGGCTGAGAGTGACTAGAAAATAATTAAAACTTAGTTCTGGTGTGTATGGACAAGCATGTTGGGAAGCTGATGAGTTTCACATTGAGTTCAGGTGGTAGTTGTGAGTCAGTGCTGATGTTCAGTAGCTTTTGTGATGCTGATGTGTGCAGCCTGCTATCTTTGCTGCTCAGGAACTGGAGTATTGGCAGAGATGTTTAGAGATAAGGGGAACAGGACTGATTGTATGGTGGCATTAGGGGTCAGGATGGAGGTTAATTAGCAGGGCACTGGGTGAGAGTTATCATTTAGCATTCTCATGTAGGCTTCTAGCTGGACTTCTGGGCCCCAAGTTACCTGAGGGGTGACTTACCAGTCCACAGTATGGTAGACCTCACAATTGTCCAGATATTTCTCTCCCTATAACTTAAAACAGGACAAATGTTACTGAGGTAGGGTTCTACATAACTGTCTGCTGACTCGTGGATATACACTGATGTGTTTTCGACAGTACCTATGCTAAGGGTCTTCAAGACATGTATCCAATCATAATATGCCAAATCACTGTAAGTGCATGTAAGAAATAGTATATAAGGAGTTAAGGCTTTGCAATAAATGGCTTTTGCCTGATCATATTGTTCTCTGACTGAGTCCATATATTTTCTGCGGCAGAGCAGGTTATCCTGGAAGGGATGCTAAGCCACATGAAAAACAACAAGGTGGTTGGTAACAGCCAGCATGGCTTCACTAAGGGCAAATCTGGCCTGACCAATTTGGTGGCCTTCTTTGATGGGGCTACAGAACTGATGGACAGGGGCAGAGCAGTTGATGTCATCTACCTGGACTTGTGCAAAGTGTTCGACACTGTCCCACATGACATCCTTGTCTCTGAATTAGAGAGACATCAATTTCATAGATGGAACACTTACTGGATAAAGAACTGGCTGGATGGCTGCACGCAGAGTTATGGTTAACGGCTCAATGTCCAGCAGGAGTCCAGTAACAAGAGGTGTCCCTCAGAGATTGGTATTGGGACTGCTCGTGTTCAACATCTTTGTCAGCAACATGGACAGTGGGACTGAGCGCGCCCTCGGCAAGTTTGCTGATGACACCAAGCTGTGTGGTTCGCTTGATACGCTGGAGGGAAGGGATGCCATCCAGAGGGACCTTGGCACACTTGTGAGGTGGGCAGATGCCAACCTCATGAAGCTCAACCAAGCCAAGTGCAGGGTCCTTCACCTGGGTTGGAGCAATCTCAGGCACAGCTACAGGTTGGGCAGAGAAGAGATTCAGAGCAGCCCTGTGGAAAAGGACTTGAAGGGTGTTGGTTGATGAGAAACTGAACATGAGCTGACAGTGTGCACTTGCAGCCCAGAAAGCCAAGTGTATCCTGGGCTGCATCAAAAGGAGCATGACCAGCAGTTCGAAGGAGGTGATCCTGCCCCTCTACTCTGCTCTCCTGAGACCTCACTTGGAGTACTGTATACAGTTTTCGTGTCCTCAACATAAAAAGGTCCCGGAACTTAAGATGGGGGGGGGGGGAGCACAAAATTACAAGATGGGATATAGAAATCTTTAGAATTAGCTTTAAGTAATGTTAAGTTTGATGGCTTTGTAACAGTAGCAATGGAAAATTACTGAGGTGCAGGATACATAGAGAAAAATATGTAGAGTGCAGCTAGAGAACATACTGAGAATTCTCACAAGATAAATCGTTATAGTTGACATAGCTTTAAGAAAAAAACAGAACACAGGGATAAGGGGTATCTGGGAACTGCAGGTGTCCAGGATGGGCTACAGTTAAAGTAACTGATAAGTAGGAGGATGGGAGGATTATTATGTCTCTGGTGCTAACAAACCAAATAAACTGGTATGAGCATCTACTGCGCGTGTGTTGTGGTTTAACCCTAGCCAGACAGCTTGTGCACTCACTCCCCCCCCCCCCCCCCTTCTTGCCCTCCCCCTACTCCTGGAGGGACGGAGAGGAGAACCGAAAAGAATGCAACTCCCAAGGGTTGAGATAAGAACAGTTTAGTAACTAAGGTATAACACAAATCACTACTGATACCACCAATAATAGTAATGATAAAGGAAATAACAAGGGAAGAGAATACAACACCTCATCACCAGGCGACCGATAACTCGCCCCCCCAGCCCGAGCAAGCACCAACCGATACCTCCTCCGAACCTGCAGTCCACTTAGCCCTTCCGGGTAACTCCCAGTTACCTCCTGGGCATGACGTGCTGTGGTATGGAATACCTCTTTGGTCAGTTTGGGTCAGGTGTCCTGTCTCTGCTTCCTCCCGGCTTCCCTCCTCCCTGGCAGAGCATGAGGCTCACAAAGTCCTTGGCCAAACCAAAACATAATTTTTATCAGCTTTGTTCCCAGCACAAAAGTCAAAACACAGCACTGCACCAGCTACCAAGAAAGAGAAAAATGACTGCTACTGCTAAACCCAGGACATTATCCACCCCTTATTCCATACCATTCACGTCATGCTCAGATCCCACATTTTCAATATACCATCACTCTTATCTAAGTGCACTCTTATCTCAGTGCATGGACCAGTCCCTATAAGGCTGCTGAGTCCATCTGGTCTATAAGGTCAGGCTCCATCTCTTGTAACAGTCTTTCAGAGCACGAGAGGCTATGTGCAGTGTTCACACTCATGAATAACCGGGGAAATGGTGTCCATTGCTAAGTCCACCCCTCGATCATGAGTCCATCTCTATGTTGCATCTCTGCTCTGATGGCATTAAGGGTCATGGGCCCACCAGGCTCAAAATAATTCACTGTCCCCTCCAGCAGTTTCTGTAGCTTGTATCTGGGGACTCCATACAGCTGTCTTCCATCTCCAATGCTTCCAAAGCACTGGAGGGGCCCAGTGACCTAGATATTTGCCCATACTGTCCCACATGCCCTGCCACTCATGGCTGTCCAGCCTTGGGGGAAACCTCTTGGTCCTCCCATATTGTTGTCTAACCCCAGACAAGACCCAGACCTGACTCTGCTTAACTTTTGAGATCAGACAAAATGATGGTGTGTAAAATACACTCGGTATGTGTGCCAACATGGTGAACACCATCACAGTCAGCAGGCAGGTCCCAAAGATACCCAAACGCCATTCAAAACCTTCAGAATTCTCAAGCGATGCTTCTGTACTTGTCACTGGGGCTGGTGTAGCTCCTGTGCTTGCCGTCTCTCTCACCACCAGCTTCTCTTTTTCTGAGTCCAGCTCCTCCTCCTCTGCCTTGCTGTGAAATGCTGCGTGGTCTCCTGCATCCTCCTGGGGCTCGGCGGGCGGCTTTCGAGGAATGCTCTCGGCCGTCGCAGGGCTGGGCTTGGCCTGCAGGGCTCGGCTCCTCCGCCGCCTTGTCCCGCTGCTCGGCAGCCGCCTCCTCCCGCTCCTCGACCGCCCCGACCTCCTCCACCGGCAGCCGTCCCCTTGCGGCCTCTGGTCCCGCTCCTGCTTGGTCCCCGGGGCCGCTCTCCCGGGCCGCTTCAGCAGCCGCCGGCTCCCAGGGCCGCTCCCTCTTGGCTTCCCAGAGCCTCACGCAGACGGAGACGAGGGCGAGGGCCAGGAAGGTGAGGAGCAGCTGGACAGCCAGGGACCAGTCCATGGCCACCTCCGTCCCGCCCTGCTGCTGGAGCCCACCTGTATTACAAGTCATTGCCATAAAGTACATTGAGACAGGAACCTTAGCCCAAGCCCCACACTTGATAAACACGTACACAGCAAATACCGGATCTAAGTAAGTTACAACATTCTGAAGCTGTGAGATCAAGAGGAACAACTCTGAGAGCCAATAAATCAGCATTGTGATGAGTGACTATTAATCCGGTAAGATCTGTCGTTTTCTCAACCCCTTGTGCCCCACGTTGGGCGCCAAAAAGAACTGTCGTTGTTTAACCCCAGCCAGACAGCTTGTGCACTCACTCCCCCCCCCCTTCTTGCCCTCCCTCTACTCCTGGAGGGACGGAGAGGAGAACTGAAAAGAATGCAACTCCCACGGGTTGAGATAAGAACAGTTTAGTAACTAAGGTATAACACAAATCACTACTGCTACCACAAATGATAGTAATGATAAAGGAAATAACAAGGGAAGAGAATACAACACCTCATCACCAGGAGACCAATAACTCGTTAGGAGGGGTTATACCCCGTGTCTCCCCGCGCCACAATAAAGAATCCCTGCTTGTCAGCTTGAAAATTTTGTTGGCAAGTTTATTCCTGGAGTTTTCTCCAAATCAGTTTGGCACCCCAGATGGGACCGTCTCTGCTCGGCTGCAGGATCCACTGAGGACAGGGCTCGCTAGGTCCCTCGGGAATTTTTCCCGGAGGGACCCCTCGACTCATTCGGATCGCTGCCGTAGCAGACAAGGACCATCTCATAAAAGGTCTTCTTTTTTTGTTCAGTCTGTAAGGTGCAGGGGGCACCTCGGTTTGGTAAATTGGTTTGGCAAATTGGTTTGGTAAGCGTACGCATGGTTTGGAAGACTTCCGTAAATTGAGATAGGAAATCTTGTAGGTAAAGGCGTATACCCGGCTGCTAGCATCCGTCTGAGATACACCCACAAGAAGCAGGGGGCTTCTTGTGGTTTGGGTCCTGCAAGAAGCAGGGGGTGTCTTGTGGAAATGGTTTTGGATCTTGTTGGTATTTGATTTATTTTGTGGCTTGTTACATTAAGGATTTCGGTCTTGTGATTTTGGTATCAGTGACAGACTGTTATAACTAAGCAGGGGGCATCTTGTGGTTTGGGTCCTACAAGACGCAGGGGGGTGTCTTGTGAAAATGGTTTTGGGTCCAGTGTGCTATCAAAAGCCCATAAGGGATTTGATTCAGTGATGCTGTCAGCGTGGGTCCCTGAATAGGTTAGTCGAATCACCCTCCAACACAGTGGGCTCTCCAGTTCGGTTCCCACAGTGGGACGCAGACATGTTGGTCAGACACAAGGCTCTCGTCCTTCTTGGGACACTGACAGGCTGGTCAACTATAAAGGGTTCAAGGAAACCCCCTATTAATGTTACAATATGGTCTGAGCCATAGGGGTTAGGAAGTATTGCTTTTGATTCTACTGGTATTCATCTTATTTTGTGGCTTGTTACAGTAATGATTTGGTCTTGTGATTTTGGTACTGGTAACAGGATGTTATAACTGTGTTATCAACTGTTGTTTGTTTGGTTGAATTTAAGTCCCTGTCTTTGTCTCAAGTGTTGTAACTGTGTGGAGTATGTCTGGGGATCCCATCTGTGTGTGTGCAAATGTGAGATGGATAATGGTAAATCAGCAGAGTGAAGAGATCTTGAAAAAGAATCCTTTTGGGTGCATTTTGGCACACTGGAAAGAACTTGGAGGGTCTCCTGGGGGCTTGGTAAATAAGAAAACACTGGTAAAATATTGTAACCAATGATGGCCTTCGTATACTTTGGAAGATCAGGAAAAATGGCCTAAAAATGGAACTCTGAACTATAATACAGTGTTACAATTAATGTTGTTTTAAGGGGGCAAGGAAAATGGGATGAAGTAATGTATGCAGATATGTTTTTCACTTTAAGAAATCACACGGAGTGACAGACTGAATGCAAAATTAATATAGCTCCGCCAGATTCCTTAATTTTGGCTTTGGAAAAGGACAGGGAAAAACTGAAAGTTACGCTGGAGATGCTCAGCCTCTGATATTGGGGAAAGATGTTTAAAGTTAAAAAACAGTAATCAGGAACATAAGGTGGAAAATCACGTACTACAGGTACCTCCGAGAGGAGCACCCTCTGCCTCTGTCCTATCTGATACTGATAAGGAGGAAGAGATTTCTGTCACTGGCAACAAGCGGCACATCCACATTCAGAGTTAAGAAGGGGTTAAACCAGAAGTGCCGTTGCAGAGGCAGGCATCTGCAGGCCCTGCAGAGCAGGGGGAGCTGCTGTGAGAAAAAGAAAAAAAAAAAAAAGGAAAACCAAGGGGGAAAGGAGGGGAGCTCGAGCAGCTCCTGTGTTTGAGCGTGGGAGGAGGGATGTCGGGAGGAGGTGGGGGAGTGGGCTCTTCTCTTCTGTGGGACCGGACCGGTGTGCGTGCTATGGGGGGTTTTGGACGCTGGAAGTGAGACTGCCTGGGGAGGGCAGTGCCATGGAGTGGCTCCGGTGACTGAACTGGAACTAAACTGACGGGGACCTGGGGAATCTACGCTAGCAGATCCACTGGTTACATTAAAACTAGGGACTAGAGGAAATAAAGTGGAATTTTAGTGGATACAGGAGCAAATTATTTGGTGTTAAATCAGAGAGAAAAGAATTCGTTACAGATGTGGGAGCTACTGGCCACCAGGAAAGAAAAAGAAAAAAAAAAAAAAAAGGCATTCTTTCTGAAACCTTTAAAGTACAAATTGGGAAAACAAATGGGAATGCATAAATTTTTATGCATGCCAAATTCTCTACAATCTTTGTTAGGGCAAGAAGCAACATTTAAAGAAGGCAAAATGGAATTCAGAGTTAAAAACAATTAATTGCAGTTTTGAGTTTAATTCAACAGAAAAGCAAAAAGGAGGACCTCCCTGAAATAGAAGAAATCCTTAATCAGGTATATGTGGGAGTATGGGCATCTGAAGTTCCAGGTAAGGCGAAAAATGCTTTGCCTGTTAAAGTGGAAATAAAAAGGGGGGCCTACCCAATTAGAATAAAACAGTATCCCTTAAAATTAGAAAATCAAAGGGAATTAAAAAAATTTTTATAAATTTTAAAATATAGATTATTAATTGAATGTGAATCGGAATATAATACTCCTATCTGCACAGTAAAGAAATATGATGAGAAAAGTTGCAGATTGGTTCACGATCTCAGGGCAATCAACAAAATTGCAGAGGATATTCGTCCAGTAGGAGTTAATTCGTATGACTGATTGACTAAATTGAATAATAATCAGAAATGGTTTGCTGTCCTGGATTTAAAGGGCACTTTCTTTTGCTTACCATTGGCCAAAGAAAGCCACAATTATTTGCTTTCGAATGGGAAAATCCTGACAGAGGAAAGGAAACTCAATTAACTTGGACAGTATTGCCTAAAGGGTTAAAAAAAAACAGTCCGGCAATTTTTGGAAATCAGCTAGCATGAGAACTAGAATCATGGAAGCCACCTACTCAAACGGGACTCTGTTACAATATGTGGATGACCTGTTAATTGCTACAGAAACAAAGGAAGAATGTATCAAGTGGACAGTGGAATTGTTAAATTTTCTGGGACTGAATGGTTATCGGGTATCCAGACAAAAGGCCCAACTAACCCAAACCCAAGTTTCCTACCTAGGATATGAAATAACAGGAGGACAGAGAGAACTTGGAACTGCTAGAAAAGAAGCCATTTGCCAGACTCCAAGACCATTGACCGTCAAGGAGCTCCGGACATCCCTGGGAATGACTGGATGGTGCAGACTTTGGATCCATGATTATGGTGTTCTGGTAAGACCACTATATGAACTGTTGAAAGGAAACTCTCCCTCTTTAGAATGGACTGATATAGCAGAGGGGGTTTTTAGAAATTTAAAAACAGAGCTAATGAGAACTGCAGCTCTGTGACTCCTGGATGTGACTAAATCCTTTTGGCTATATTCCTGTGAAGAACAGGGAATAGCTTTGGGGGTCCTTGCTCAGAAACTAGGACCCTGCAGAAGGGCAGTGGCCTATTTTTCAAAACAGCTGGATGAAGCGAGCAAAGGATGGCCCAGATGCCTAAAAGCTATGGCAGCAGTTATCACAAATATTAAAGAGGCTTGCAAATTTACTTTGGGACAAAAGATTACTGTACTAGTGTCCCATGTGGTATCAGTAGTCCTGGAGCAGAAAGGAGGTTTCCTGCACATTTTTTAAAATACCAGGCCACCATTGTAGAACAGGATGATACAGAAATTGTGGTCACTAATGTTGTGAATCCAGTGTCCTTTTGCAGGGACAGTCGACAGAACCACTAACACACAAGTGCTTGACCACCATAGAGACTGTATATTCGAGCTGACCAGACTTGAAAGAAAAACCTCTGGAAGATGATGATTCTTGCTTTACTGATGGTAGTACCTTCATGAAAAATGGTAAATGAAAGGCAGGATATGCCGTTACCGCCGCTTCACAGGTAAAAAAAAAAAAAAAGCTAAACATTTACCTGCGAACACCTCTGCCCAGAAGTCAGAAATAATAGCATTAATAAGAGCCCTGGAACTGGCTAAAGATAAAAGGATAAATATTTGGACTGACTCTAAATACGCATTTGGTGTGGTCCATGCACACTGTGCTACCTGGAAAGAATGTGGACCTTTGAACACACAAGGGAAACAGATTAATCATGCTTCAGAAATTCTACAATTACTGGAAGCTGTTCAGCTACCTGAAGAAGTAGCTATTATGTACTGTAAAGGACATCAACAAGGTGACTCTGATAAGGAAATTGGAAATACTTTGGCTGATTTTGAAGCCAAACGAGCAGCTGAACAATCTCAAATCATGTTCTTAATCCCTGATGGCAAACTAACAATTGAAAAATCTAAAACTAGATATTCAAAAGAGGACAGAAAATTGAGTGAGGATCTAAAGGGACAGGAAAATAAAGAGGGTTGGGCTCAAATACCTGATGGGTCAATTGTAATCCCCTATAACCAGCTCTGGATGTTAGCTCAGGAAGAACATAATAAAACTCATTGGGGTAGCAACTATTTGTATAAATATTTTAAAAAACAAAATGTAGGAAGGAATCTATACACCACAGTTCAATTAGTGACAAAACAATGTCAGCTATGTCTTAAGAATAATCCTAAGACTGAAAATAGAAATCAAACTGGGACAACTGGGAGAGGAAGTTATCTGGACAGCAGTGGCAAATACGTTTTTCTGAATTACTGAAAAAAAAAAGGGGTTATTGGTATTTATTGGTGCTAACGAATACTTTTTCAGGCTGGCCAGAAGCATTCCCTTATAGAATAAATAATGCAAAACAAGTGATTAAAATATTATTTAACAAGATAATAAGCTTGTTTTGGGGTACCAGAGGCAATTTCTTCTGACCGAGGCTCGCACTTTAGTGCAAAATTGTTACAAGAAATTAGCAAAAAATTAGAAATTGATTGGAAACAACATGTTCCATATAGGCCTCAGGCCAGTGGGCAAGTAGAAAAGATGAACCATCTGATTAAACAACAAATTAGTAAAATATGTCAGGAAACGAATTTATATTGGTACCAGGCATTACCACTGGCCTGCTTGGTAAGAATTCGAACTAAACCCCGGTCAAAAGAAGAGGTCAGCCCATTTGAGATTTTCTATGGAAGACCATATCAGTCCCAGTTTAAAGGAGAAAGTCTTCAGGAAGTGGGAGAAGGCTATCTCCAACAGTTTCTGATCAATCTGGGAAAACAGTTGGAGGAGATAAATAAGAGAATAATAGGGAAAAGAGCAAGAGGTTTGGATTATCCAATTCACCCTTTCAGATCTGGAGACTGGGTTTATGTTAAGAATTTTTCAGGAGATCTTCTACAGGAGAAGTGGAGTGGACCGTACCAGATATTATTGAATACCTTTACGGCAGTGAAGATAAAAGAACAACCTGCTTGGATACATTATTCAAGAATTAAGAAAGCACCAGAGCCATAGAAAACATGGCGGACTGAACCTTCAGTACCCTTGCGTATGAAATTGCGTCGGTCATAATTTGGACTCACGATAACTGGCGCACAAGCTTGGGACCAGAACTTATATCTGAAATTAGTGCAGAATGTTACTAATGTTTTTAATCATCGTGACTGTTGGGTGTGTGCACAGTTGCCTAAATCAGAAGAAAGCCTGAATCTCCCATTAATTGGAGTTCCAATTCCTAACACTGTCCCATGGACAAATTTGTGGGTGAACAATAGCAATCTGTATTCAAAGGAAAGTTTAAAATTTGGAAAAGTTAATCCTAATGTAGGTAATAAATATTATACCTGTGCACAAAGATGTATTACATCAGAAACCAGGGTAAGAAATTTTGCCTGTTTAAATGCCACAGACGTAGGTCACCATTCAAATTGCAATCATACTATTACTATAGATGGTATTATAGTTCAATGGTGGCCCGTTCCTAAAGGGAAAGGATGGTATTGGTTATGTGGAAAAAATGCTTATAAGATTCTACCCCCAGCTGGAAGGGGGCATGCACCTTAGGTGCTGTAATACCCAATTTTACTATTATCGACAGGTATTCTTCTGGGACTTTGATTAGAAGTTTTGCTAAATGGATTAAACGAGGGTTTAACCCTATTATTGAATGGCACACCGCATTTCATAGTTTTGTAAGAGGGCTAATTCCATCTTTGGGAGTAAGTGAATTAGAGAAGGCAATTGTAAATATCTCAGCAACCACAGAGGAAACGGAAAGCAAAAACATTATATAATTCAGGCAGAACAACAAGAGATAACCAGCCTGCCTAAAGTAGTATTACAAAACCGAATGGCTCTAGACATGTTATTGGCATCACAAGGAGGGGTTTGTTCCATAATCAATGAAAGCTGTTGTTCCTATATAGACCAAAGTGGCAGAACTGAAACAGATCTGGAGGAAATTTGGAAACAAACTAAGATATTTCATGAAATGGCCATGGATGACACTTCCTGGGGTATTGAAGAAATATGGAAAAAGTTCACTTCATGGTTACCCGATCTCTCCTGGTTGAGGCAACTAGTTGCAGGAATATTGGTGTTGTTTTAATATTGATTACTTGTGGTATGATACAATGTTCCCTCTGGTGTTGTAAACGATCTACGATAAATTATGAAGACTGGAAAAGGAATGAAATTAAGCACCAAGTAGAAATGGGAAACTATTTCAAAAAGACTTTTGATGGTGATGGTGATGGTGTGGTAATGGTAATATATAGAAAAGAGAGTTGCAAAAGAATTTGCAAAAGGATAGAAAAAGGGGGGAAGTTGAGACAAGGGGGGGCACAAAATTACAAGATGGGATACCGAAATCTTAAGAAGTAGCTTTAAGTAATGTTAAGTTTGATGGCTTTGTAACAGTAGCAATGGAAAATTACTGAGGTGCAGGATACATAGAGAAAAATATATAGAGTGCAGCTAGAGAACATACTGAGAATTCTCACAAGATAAATCGTTATAGTTGACATAGCTTTAAGAATAAAACAGCCTAGAAAAACAGGACACAGGGATAAGGGGTATCTGGGAACTGCAGGTGTCCAGGATGGGCTACAGTTAAAGTAACTGATAAGTAGGAGGATAGGAGGACTATTATGTCTCTGGTGCTAACGAACCAATTAAACTGGTATGAGCATCCACTGCGCGTGCTTCAAAGGCTGCCAGAAGTGATGAAGATTGTTGGAAGAAGTAAAGGACCGTCAGAGACCACCACCACAATTCTGTACGCATGCGGGGAACTCTCTGGAAAATGATGTAATCCATACGTAGCCTCATGAATATGTATGTATGCCCAGGGACTATATAAAGATGGCTTGTATAGCAATAGAGGGACACATTAGGTAGAGTTATCCCCCATGTCTCCCGGCACCGCAATAAAGAATACCTGCTTGTCAGCTTGAAAACTTTGTTGGCAAGTTTGTTCCTAGAGTTTTCTCCAAATCAAACTGTTGAAGCAAGTCCAGAGGAGGGCCATGAGGATGGTCAGGGGGCTGAAGCATCTCTCT
Organism: Neopsephotus bourkii; assembly: GCF_033783945.1. Taxonomy (NCBI): domain Eukaryota; kingdom Metazoa; phylum Chordata; class Aves; order Psittaciformes; family Psittacidae; genus Neopsephotus; species Neopsephotus bourkii. The sequence continues at coordinate 2,888 of NW_026902178.1, read as the reverse complement.
TATAAAGATGGGCTGGGAAAGTTGGGGATGTTCAGCCTGGAGAAGAGAAGGCTGCGTGGAGACCTCATAGCAGCCTTCCAGTATCTGAAGGGGCCCTATACAGATGCTGGAAAGGGACTCTTCATCAGGCACTGTAGTGATAGGACAAGGAGTAAGGGGTTCAAAATGAAACAGGGGAAGTTTAGATTTTATATATAAGGAAGGAAGAAGTTCTTTACTGTGAGGGTGGTGAGGCACTGGAATGGGTTGCCCAGGGAAGTTGTGAATACTCCATCCCTGGTGGTGTTCAAGTCCAAGCTGGATAGAGCCTTGTGTGACATGGTTTAGTGTGAGAGGCCCCTGCCCGTGACGGGGGGTTAGAACTTGATGATCTTAAGTTCCTTTCAAACCCTAACTATTCTAAGATTCTATGATTATTTGGGAGAAGAGATTAATTGGGAGAAAACTCCAGGAAAAAACTTGCCAACAACGTTTTCAAGCTGACAAACAGGTATTCTTTACTGCAGTGCCAGTAGACACAGAGAATAGATCCTCCTAATGTGTCTCCCCCAGTTGCCTCACAAGCCGTTCTTTTATAGTCCCTGGGCATACATACATATACAGTATGCTGAGGCTACGTATGGATTACATAACTTTCCAGAAAGTTCCCTGCATGTGTACAGAATTATGGTGGTGGTCTCTGAGGGTCGTTTACTTCTTCCAACAATCTTCAGCACTTCTGGAAGCCTTTGAAGCACGTGCAGTACATGCTCATACCAGTTTAATTGGTTCGTTAGCACCAGAGACATAATAATTCTTCTATCCTCCTACTTATCAGTTAGTTTAACTGTAGCTCATCCTGGACACCTGCAGTTCCCAGATACTCCTTATCCCTGTGTACTGTTCTTCTAGACTATTTTTCTTAAAACTATGTCAACTATAATGATTTATCTTGTGAGAATTCTCAGTGTGTTCTCTAGTTGTACTCTATTTTTTTTCTCTGTGTATCATGCACCTCAGTAATTTTCCATTGCTACTGTTACAAAGCCATCAAACTTAACATTACTTAAAACTAATTCTAAAGGTTTCTATATTCCATTTTGTGCCCTCTTGTCTCAAATTCCCCTCTTTTCTGTCCTTTTGCAAATTCTTTTGCAACATTTTATGTATTACCATTGCCATCAAAAGTCTTTTTGAAATAATTTCCCATTTCTACTTGGTGCTTAATTTCATTCCTTTTCCAATCTTCATAATTTATCATAGACTGTTTACAAAACCAGAGGGAACATTGTATCATACCACAAGTAATCAATATTAAAATAATTAACACCAATATTCCTGCAACAAGTTGCCTCAACCAGGAGAGATTGGGTAACCATGAAGTTAACTTCTTCCATATTTCTTCAATACCCCAGGAGGTGTCATCCATGGCCATTGCATGAAATATCTTAGTTTGTTTCCAAATTTCCTCCAGATCTGTTTCAAATCTGCCACTCTAGTCTGTATAGGAACAACAACTTTCACTGCTTATGGAACAACCCCCTCTTTGTGATACCATTAACATGTTTACAGCCATTTTGTTTTATAATATCACCTTAGGTAGTAGGCTAGTTATCTCTTGTTGTTCTGCCTGGATTATATCAATGTTTTTACTTTCCATTTCCCCTATGGTTGCCGATATATTTACAACTACCTTCTCTAATTCACTTACTCCCAAAGATGGAATTGGACTTTTTACAAAACTATGAAATGCAGTGTGCTGTTCAATAATAGGGTTAAACCCTCTCTTAATTCGTTTAGCAAAACTTCTGATCCAGATCCCAGAAGAATACCTGTCGATAATAGTAAAATTGGGTATTACAGCACTTAAGGTGCATGCCCCCTTCCAGTTGGGAGTAGAATCTTATAAGCATTTTTTCCACATACCCAATATCATCCTTTCCCTTGAGAAACAGGCCACCACTGAATTACAATACCATCTATATTAGTAGTATGATAGCAATTTGAATGGTGACCTACATCTGTGGCATTTAAACAAGCATGATCTCCTACCCTGGTTCCTGGTGTAATACATCTTTGTGCACATGTGTAATATTCATTATCTGGGTTAGGATTAACTATTCTAAATGTTAAACTTTCCTTCAAATACAGATTGCTAGTGTTCACCCACAAATTTGTCCATGAGACAGTGTTAGGCCTTGGAACTCCAATTAATGGGAGATCTATGCTTTCTCCTGATTTAGGCAACTGTGCACACACCCAACAGTCACTACGATTAAAATCATTAGTAACATTCTGCACTAATTTCAGGTATAAGTTCTGGTCCCAAGCTTGTGCACCAGTTATCATATGAGTCCAAATTATGACAGATGCAATTTCATACGCAAGGGTCCTGAAGTTTCGATCCACCAAGTCTTCTCTGGCTCTGGTGCTTTCTTTATTCTTGAATAATGTATCCAGGCAGGTTGCTCCTTTATCTTCACTGCTGTAAAGGTGGTCAATAATATCTGGTAAGGTCCACTCCACTTGTCCTGTAGAGGATCTCCTGAAAAATTCCTAACATAAACCCAGTCTCCAGATCTGAAAGGGTGAATCAGATAATCCAAACCTCTTGCTCTCGTCACAGTATCACAGTATCACAGTATCACAGTATGCTAGAGATTGGAAGGGACCTCAAAAGATCATCTAGTCCAATCCCCCTGCCAGAGCAGGAACACCTAGATTAGTTTACACAGGAACGTGTCCAGGCGGGTTTTGAATCTCTCCAGAGAAGGAGACTCCACAACCTATTTTAACTCCTGCGGAGGGCTTCTGCCATGTGTCATCATCATCATCATCATCATCTACATTTCTTTTTGACCGAATTTGCAGGGTTTCTAACTTGTCTTTGACTGGTGACTTTTTCCAAA